>NC_141997.1:45911997-46084497 GCF_049901715.1 Pseudonaja textilis
CTTGTAAGAAAATAATCTTTGCCCCTTCGGTAGCTTATTTCATTCCACTTTAACTGTTACAAAATTGTAAATCTCTCTTTTGTTTTTGCATTCAAGTATTGGTATTTGACAATGTTGCCATCTTCCTTATTTCTTCTATCTCTTTTTAGACATTTTATGCTTCTTTTCTTACCTTTCTTTGGTTTATACAATATACTTTTATCTTAGAATTGTACATTCTCCATGCAAGGCAAGACTTTAACTTTGGTTATGAATCTTACCATGATTGTACGCTATGAAAGATGGACCATCAGAAATGTTTTATATTTTTAAAAAAGTCTTTGAATTATAGTGCTGGAAAACTGGTTCAGCAAGAGGAAGAACAAATAATTAACATCAGATAAACTGATGTTCTAGTGAACTGTGCTCACTAGAAACACCAACGATGAAGATAAGCTTTAATATTTTGGACCCATCACCAAAGGCAAAAATCATTGGAGAAGATCTTCATGTTTTTTTAAAAAATGAATGTCTTCAACAAAGCTGAGTAGAAGGCAAAATGTGTGGCTTATCTACTCATCATTCATATGTGAGTTTATAGAAACTGAAACTTATGATCACCAGTTATCAGTCTTGGAGTAATGATATCCTTTGAATCACCAAGAATCACCAGCTACACATGTTGTTCAGATGAACAGATATTAGCATAAGATCAACACTCAACCAACAATCAAGAAGTAAACACATCCCAGTCAAGGAACTATGAAGAATACTCTCACCAATGATGACAGGGAAAGCCATTAGTATATAAATTAAATCAATTCATTTCCTTAGTTTTGCTGAAAAATGAGATGGAACAATGGCTGATCTATTGGTCTATGATAGAAACAGAGGTGGTATTCAGCCGGTTCAGACTGGTTCTGGACTAGCAGAAATTTTGACTAGTTCAGAGAACTGGCAAATACCATTTCTGACTGGATCCGCCTACCCACTCCCACCATTACCTTTCCTAAAAAACAGTTCAACTCACCAGCATTCAGGCAGAGGTCGGTCTTTGAGCCCTGCGTGTTCACATAGAACCACTAGGAAAAAATTTGCAAACCCACCACTGGATAGAAAGTATCCTTACATACTGTATAACAGTATTGTATGCTGGTTGAACAGCTGTGAACAGGAAAGTATTACAGAAAGTGATTAATCTGGCACAAGAAACCATTGGTTTCCTGGTAACACCACAGGACAATATTTCCAGGTCTAGTTGCTTCAGCAGAGTAAGGAAGATACTTAGGGATGATTCATATCCTGGTCAGTGTCTTTTCTCACTTTTACCATCGGGCAGAAGACACAGAAGCATAGACAGCTGGACAAACAGGTTTAAAAACAGATTTTATCCATGGGCTGTCAGACTTCTAAATACAACTACAATCACTCCACACGTACATGGAAACATATGACTGGTTTCTCCCTAATCACTTGTATAACAACCACTTTCTATAGTATTCATGTTGTGGTAGCTCAGTGGCTAAGAAGCTGAGCTTGTCAATCAGAGAGGTTGGCAGTTTGCTGGTTCGAATCCCTACCACTATGTAACAGAGTGAGCTCCCATTACTTGTCCCAGCTTCTGCCAACCTAGCAGTTTGAAAGCATGTAAAAATGCAAGTAGAAAAATAAGGACCACTTTGGTGGGAAGGTAACAGCACTCCGTGCATCTTTGGCATTTAGTCATGACCACATAACCATGGAGAGATCTTCAGACAGTGCTGGCTCTTTGGCTTTGTAACAGAGATGAGCACCATCCCCTAGAGCTGGAAATGACCAGCATGTATGTGAGAGGGGAACCTTTACGTTTTATTGTACTTTTGTTACGGATAGCACCAGCAGAAGCAAAAATCAATTTTATTGTATATATGTGCAATGACAGGACAGATTATTAAAGATAAATATTATTAAAAAGAAACACTCCCTCCTAGCATTGCTGATGTTACCTAGTTGGGTAATGAGACACCCACAAGAAAATTACCAAGTTCAGAGAGCACCAAGGACCCACACTAAGAGGTTGAAAGTGGAAGGACACTTCTATCTCTTTCCCCATCTTTGCATAGTTGCAAAGTATATTTGTGATTACTTTTTTTTAAAAAAAATGTAACAGAATTGGCATCTATCCAAAATTATTTTACTGGTCAGGGATGTGAATATGGGAGGAGACATACCCTTCCCTGCTTTATTTCAGATAATGGATGGAAATTGACCAAAGAGTCAACCTGAAAATAAGGAGAAATGTTCTAACAGTGAGAACAATCAACCCATGGAACAGACGTTTCCTTTGGAAGTTGTGGGAATTTCATTACTGGAGGCTTTTAAGAAGAGATTGGACTGCCATCTTCAGAAATGGTGTAGGGTCTCTTGCTTGGACTAGATGAACTACAAGGTCCCTTCCAACTCTGTTAATATCATAAATAAAATCTGTTAGATCTCAGGCCAGGCTGTAATATTGAGACAGGGAAGGATGGATTTTGTTCTTTTTTTATTAAATGCTTACTATTGCATGTAAATACCAACAAACTGGAAAGGTACTAAATTGTCCTTGGATAATTGTCTAAGTATCTTTTATTATAACAGAACCTTGACAAACCCAGCATTGACAGAAAAACTGAGGTGTAAATGATTTTGTTTGACCCCGCCCCCCCATTGTTTCTTTAGGTACGCAATTAGACCATAGGGAAAATTCAAAACTGTTCGTTTTGATACATACATTCATTTTGCAAGGCTATGTAAAATAAGTATTTCCTTGTCTCAGTTTTTGAGATAGAAAACTCTGATTTAATCTGCTTGCTCTTATTCTGATTCATTTTACATGAAATTTAGTGCTGGAAAAAAAAAAAAAAACTTCAGCTGGTTGAAACACATCTGGTAAATGTGCATTGCCTTATTTTTGCATAAATATTTATTCTGATTTGCAGTCACTAATTTGATCCGGAGAGAGTTCTACATTGATGGTATGAACTACATAAACTTTCAATTGACAATTTATTCTTCAATAAGCAGAATCGTGTGTTACAATCTTTAATTTGACCCGGTGGGAATTCTGTGCTGATGATTTTGTCTCTATTAACTTCCAATTGTCTATGTCCTTCCATGAACAAGAAAATCAACAATGGGTAAATTTGCATTTGACCTAGTTCCAGGCATGGATAATATATAGACTATTTTGTTTAGATGTTTTGTTGAGACTGCCATTTCACCAGCTGAATACATAGAGCTATGGATATAAAATCAAAGTACAGTGTTGAACCCAATTATGCTTTGCCTAAAATTAAGATGCTTCAAAGGAAAACATAATTAAACAAAAACAAAACCCCACCTTTTATGGGATTGAATTTATGAGCAATGCCCCTCTTACCCCTCAAAAAAATCCAAGGTTCTTCACTCTGGACAGTGTTCAACTTAATAAAGTCTACTAACATCTCTTCTTCTTAAGATTACTAGACTATCTTTTTTTTCCCAAATCTAATTTAAACTGAGATGCATCAAAATTGTAGTGGGATGTGTGGTTGGTCTTGTGGGGTGAAGAGAAGAGATGTTACCTGGGAAACAATCAGATAAGAGAGAGAGGAGCCCTTAGTGGCTTAATGGTCAGAGAAAGAAACTTAGGAAGGGCCCAACTTCATTAAATGAATGAATGAATGAATGAATGAATGAATGAATGAATGAATTCTTTATTGGCCAAGAATGATTAGACACACAAGGAATTTGTCTTGGTGCATGTGCTCTCAGTGTACATAAAAGGAAAATATACATTCATCAAGAATCATAAGGTACATCATTTAATGATAGTCATAGGGTACAAATAAACAATCAAATCATACTAGGAAATTGTTCAGGCAGTTAAAAGTTGTGATGAGAAGTTTGCATCTCATGGCTTGCAAGATTCCATTAATGTACAGTACCTGACAATAAAGCAGAATTGGGTCATCTATTCATGTTTCCTGTTTGGTTTACTTGCAAGGACTGGTATCAATCTTGAAATCTTGCACCATTTGATCCAAATAGAATATACACTTCAAGTTGAATGCCAAAACAAGGAATTCATTAAAAAAATGTTTACCTGTCAAACGTAGGTTCAATACCTTTCATTACATATGCAGGAAAAGTATGAGTACAATGTAGAGTAAAAATTGAGAATTTATGTTTAAAAAACACACAAGAGAATTTGGGAAATCATGTCAAAACATACCCTTCTCTTCTTCCTTCTTTTAAAGATCGAAATTCCACTCTTCTAATGGATTGAGTGAAATGGCTTTAGACCAATTTTCATATTCCCAAAGCTAGACAATTTGTCATCTAGAGCGTTGACCATCTGTTCAGGTAAATGGAAGAAAGAGAGACTACTTCACCACTACTTCAAATAAATGATCTTGGCTACTGACAACAGCACTTATCAGACTTGAATATAAGTCACATTAATTACAAGGGAACTTGTTAAACTTGATGTCCTCAAGTCCCAAAGATCTCTAGCTTCCATACCATCCCTGTAGATGTACGTTAGAATGATGGATGGTGGTAAACATAAGGGACAGAGTGTTTTGCTTTCTAGCCATCTGTTGAAAGTAATGGAGAGAAGTCAGATGGCTTTTAATAATAAAAGTCCTAAAAAGCTAATATAGTGTACTGCCCTGCTCACCCACCCACCCACTCACCCACACACACACACGTAACTGTGGTTTAGTGACCTTATTAATGTTCCACAGCAATTCCCTTTGCCAATACTCAGAACTTTCCAATTAAATCTAGCCACAAGCAGGTCAAGATTAGCCCACAGAGTAATGGCCTAATAGTCCATAAAGCAATTGAAAGTTGCTCAAACAAATAAGTCCACCAAAGAAACTTAAATCCACCAGGCGAAACTTAAATGAGAGCCCACTTGGGCAAGAAAAGTTCAGAGTCTCCAAGACACAATTTCAAACAATCCAGGTTGAAGCAGGAATCACAACAATCAAACAAACAGCTAGAACACCAACATGTTGTTCCCAGTAATGTCTTCCTATATGCTGTGATAAATAGTGAGTTTTCCAGTGCAGCCCTTCAACACAGGTGAGGCCTTTTCCTCTCAAGTAGTCTGGCTGACCTTCATTGCTCCTGCCTTCTCTCTGCTCTCTATGTTTTTGGATCAGATGAAGAAGGCAGTTCCTCCACCTCTTCAGCAGCCACCTGCCTCTGCAAGCTTTCCCCAGTTGGAGCCTCCTCCAATTCTTCATTCATTCAGCCATTCAGAGCCATTAATCAGCTCAGTTCCTGATGTGCCAGGAATCAGGAATCTTTTGAGCTGGCCTCTGAGGAGGAATCTGTGCATCATCCAAGGGAGACATCACATATAGATTGTAAAGCATATCTTCATCAGTTTGTCTTCTGCTAAACCACTGCTAGTTTAGCACATTCAAGTTTCAAATATTGTAATGACCACTTGATGGCAATTAAAAGATAGAGAAAACTCTAGTCCAGGGGTGCTTAAATCTGGCTCACAGGGCCAGCCTGGAAATAGCAAAAGACTGGCCTGCAGGGTCTCTGGCAGCCAAAATGGGGCAGGTGTGTGTGCATAGCCTCCATGCAGCCCATTTTTAGCCTTGTTGGCCTCCAGTAGCACTTTGCCGTCCCAAATGGGGCACTGAGGTTTGGTTTTTTTTTTTTGTCATTTTGGCCAACAAGGTGCTGCAGGAAGTGGTCCAGGCAAAAAATGACCACGCGAGAGCAGTGTATGGCCTCCCCAAGCCCCATTTTGTTGCTGCAGAAGGCCATCCAGGCTGTGTCCTTCCTTTCCAACCTGGCTCGCCTGTGGGGGCGAACTACAATGTTAATCCGGCTCTCGAAGAAATCCAGTTTGACACTCCTACTCTAGTCTTTTTGCTCACATCAGGTGGCCATTCTGATTTTTGCAAAACAACAGTCAGGGAAGCTCTTTTTAGGGTAGCCATTAAATGCTTTGTAAAATCAAACGTGCAAACTAATTTATGCCAAGAAAATTTACCCATCCCAGCCCTAAATAATACACATCTAATAGACACGGATGCAAAAAGTTGGTTTTCTTATCACAAATATCCTGGTTTCATACACAAATCATGAGAAACTCATAGGTTTTTTGTTTTGTTTTTTACGTTTCCAAATGGGAAAAATATATGTAGATGGACATACCGGTCCTTGAAAGAAGAAAGTGCTAATTGTTATTAAGAAATTAAATCTCATTATGTCATGCTGATTTTCTATTCCACAATGTTGAAGGCTGGGATGATAAATGAGTGCCAACAAATTCAGAAGAAAACAGCTATGCCTAGATTGGTTTTTCCCTCAACAAATATGTTTTCTGTCTTCAAGAACAGAATATATGGATGTCAGAATCTCCACAATATTAAAGCCTTTATGGCACATTCAACACCCACTCCCACCCCAAAAGGAAGCATTGTCTGGAAAATCAAAATTTGTAGAAGGATAGTTCTTTAAAACAGCAGCCCCTAAAGAGGTGTCTTCCAAGATATTACTTGGTTAAAATTCCCTCCATCCCCAGCCAGTGTTATGAAAGGTCAAACCTACTAAATATTATAGTTTGAAGTACCTAGGAGCATTTCTTTAGGGAAGGTTGTTAAGAATTACCTTTCTTAAATCTCAGAAATGTATCTGTGACCTTTATTATATTATGATTTAAACATTTCCTTTTAAAAAAGAGAGAGAGATTTAGTTCAGAGATAATTGTGTATCCTTTCAGAAGTACTGATACGTTTTCCAGGGGGGGAAGAAATATGTACAAAGTTAGGGGGGAAAGTCTCGGAATATTCATAGGAAATGTACAAAAAACAACAGGGTTCGAAAATTAAGCTGAGAAGATCAGCATAGAAAATGGATTTATTATAGAATCACAGAATCAAAGATTTGGAAGAATGTTGAAAATCAAAGACCCGGTTCCCTGATCAATAAAAAAAATATGCAACAAAGGGTTTTGCTATGAAAAATTGAAAAGATAATTGTTTTGTTTCTGCCTAAATACTTCCAAAGAAGAATCTACTACTTTCGTCTGGTTTCAGTTGAAGCTGTGTATGGCAGGCTGCTGGGAGAAACCTGACTTTATCTTGTGTTGTTGTGGCTTATCTGTGTTCCTGGCATCTTCCCAACCATGTGAGTTTGGCTGTGCCTTTAAGTCTGAAATTCTTGCTCCTGCCCTGCCAAACTAATTACTTCAGTTTGGTTTGATTGGACTGAAAGTTACAGTTTCTGTTGACCACGTTTTGGACTTAATTTTCTACAGTCAAAGGCTGTTCCTGGGAAAGTTTTCTCCAGCCAGAAGGTAACCTGGACATTGGGGGCAAAGTTGGAGATAATAAAGGGACTCTTATTAATTATCTGACTGTGTTGCCTTTGTGCCACACCCCGGGTTATCACAGAATCTCTCTCCCTCTTTTCTTTTCTTTTCTTTTCTTTTCTAGTTGACTAGTGACCACCAAAGAAAGGGCTTGTCTAGATCACCCTTGTCTCCTAAAATATTTCTAACATCTGTCCCTGCTGTCCATTCAAGTCCAGCTCCAAATCAATGGGTGATATGATAAAAAGATATCACACATCTTGAATCTCTCCTGGAATAAAGAAGAAAAAATATTATATACAGAAGAAATACTAGTTTTTAACTTACATAATTGATTAAAAATTTAATGCTATCTGATTCTCGTGAGCTGGGTCAAATAAGAGCATCATAAGAAGCAAGAATTAAAAGAAACCTATGGCCACAGTTAACTATGGTTAAATGTTATTATTTTGTGGGAAAATGTACTGTAACAGTTACTGCAAATGTCTTAACTTGTTTATCCTGTGAAAATTGAAATGACTTCATAAGGGATATAGTTTTAGTTAGTGTACTTCTCTTGAGCAGTGATAGGCTTCCAAAGAATCCTGTGACTGGAATGGTTGTTTAAATCAGTTTCACAAGACCTTTTGTTCAAACCCAGACAGATTCTAACAAATTATATGCCAAAATTGATAGGCTCCAGTGGTTACTATCTCTTAAGAGACAGGTTGTTCTATTTCTTATCCTTATTTTTTTTTCCCCCACACATTTGTTCTTTGGGAATCTTTTGAAAAAGATTATTTCACAGATGTGTCTAAGTTAAGTTTCTGGTCATGAGACTCAATCCATATCTCTCTTCTGACCTAGGCTTCCCAAGATCATGAAGCAGACTCCTCGTGTTGATAAAACCCCTTTTATTTAAGTTAAAGTGAATTTCTTTCCAGCAAAGTCCCAGCAAACACTCTTTCGTGAGATTTCACAACCACAGACCTTTATCAGGCTTAGAGAGTTGCCAGGCCAATATCTTCCAAATGCCATGCTGTGGCAGCAAGTACTTGGCAAGAAGTCAGGAACAGATCTTTACTCTAATGAACTGAACAAATTGTTTCCTGCAAACACCACTCCCCTTTTGTTCCTCTTTATTTCCTATGGGAGGGACCATTCACCATCCACCTGAGCCTTTACTCCAAAGTAGACCTTTGTTCCTCAACTATTCCCTTCTCCTGGCAGCTCTGTGCATGCACACACTGGGAACCAGGCTCCAGCTGTTCTTCTGCCCCACTGATCTCCGACTCCGAAGGCACCTGATAACTGTCAGACAACCCTGGCCCCATCTCTGCCTCTGATGCAAAGCATTTGTTAGACACTTCCCCAGACTCCAGGACTGGCCCATGTTCCTCCCCAACCTCCTCACTGTCCGAGTCTACTGTCAGCTCCGCTGGCTGCTGGCAGGCCACAACAATCTCTTAGTGGACTAAGTACAGTAGATTTTAAAGTTGTCTACAATGGTTACTTGAAGGACAGCCTTCTCTGAACTAAGAATATAGGATGTGACAATTAACATTGGAATGTTGACTTAGTGCTAATGCTTTCTAATTTAGTTCACCATAATCAAATCAGGCTGTTATTTCTCAGTCTGGGTAGTGCTTGACATTTGAAGCATTAATTTTGTTTTAATTATGACACAAGAGTAAATCCTTGTAAATAATATTCAACATAAAGTTGATGCCGTCTGCAGATGGCCAAAATGTAATGAAAAAAAATGCTAGTATTTGACAACATTTGCAGTACGATGCCAAAATATGGATTACTCATGAATCATCAGAAGAAAGCACCAAGAGACCAACTGTTTATGGAATCACAGGCAAAAAAAATGAGTTATTAAAGAAAAGGAAAAGATTTAGAAGACACTGTAGGGTTTATTCAGAATCTTAACACAGAAATCATTAGTTCTGATAGTAAAAGCATGGTGACTATATAGAATGATTGGTTATCCGAAAATTATTTGAAATCTTTTTATTATTATTTCAGTGAGTTAGCTGTTAAAATAGTTATATATTTGGGGATGAAATTATGCTTAGAAATAATCTGTTATTTCAGTAGTAGGTGGTGCGCTTAAATGTTAGTGATCAAATTAATTTTGATCATTTGTAACATACACACATTCATACATACAGTATATTTATGAAATGTTTACAATAACACTAAACAACACAATCAAATGGTTAAAAAGAGAGACTAGAAAAGCAGTTCAGAAAATGAAATAAATTACTATTCTCTTAGTATTCCTCCCACACATAAACATATTCATCTGGCATAAAACCATTATGGTTTCCTTAAATAACATAAGATATAACCTTAGACTATATACCTGAGAAGGTTTTAAGTTCAGCTGGACCAGAAAGCTACTGAAAATTAATTCACATGATTTACAACGAGTGGGAATAATTTATTTTTTCTTCATAACTATTCCAACAAAAATTAACATTAGTTTGTAAGAAGTCATACACCACCTATGAATAGTTTAGGAATTTTTTCTTTAATTTGGACTGCAGGCGATGATGCTGGTGTGAGAAGCTACCCCACTCCTAGAAGAATGAAATGTTTTGAGAACTATTAAAAGAAGGCAGATTATTATATTTCCCAAATGGAGGAATGGAGATATATGGTTTTTTAGAGGCAGAAAGTAACCCTCACTTAATAGCCCCAGCAGATACTCAGGCTACCTTTTAGAAATGCAGATTTGGTAATCCATTCAAGATAGGATATTTCATTCATTCATTCATTCATTCATTTTGAAACAAAGACAGAATGGTAGGATTAGAAGCAGCCATCACTCAAGATCCAACACAGGACAGAGCCATTAAGCCACAATAGGAATTATTGCATCACCCTCAGAGCAGTCCAAACTTCAACCAAACTTAGCTCATACAAACACGCAGGATTTGTACTTTGCCTAGAGAACCAACTATGACCCCTACATGGCCCCATGGGAGTCTGACAACAGCCAATATAAGACACGTTCTTGCACAGGAAACTTAAATACAAGGCCCAAGAGAAGGTATAAAAAAATCCCTACTCTCAACTCCATGTGGTCAGCTGCTCCAGACCCATGTGCTTGGTGGTTCTGTTCATCATTAAACCTTCTATCCAGTCTGTCTCCATGTTTACAGTGTCTTTTTCCCAGCCTGGAACTGAACTAGGTGGATATTTCTTCCCTCACTGGTTGTCATACTTTAATCCAGTTTCAGTTTCTAAAACCTCTTGTTGGAAATCTTATTTCCCCAAGCTATTTTCAAACCAATTAAATGGTATATTTGTTTATTTTCTGTGAAATTATGTAATTTAGAGTTGACTGCTTTAGATGAATCCAAGAGATTTGATGCTTCAAAGGTGGTGAAAGGTCTGTTTTCCTGAGCATTTCTATATTAAGAAGAAGAGATCCAAGCTGGAACAGAGAAGTCAAGCACGTTTCGAAGATGTTAACTCATTAATTATCAACTCTAAATTAATAGAATTGTTGGAATAATAGAAACCCTTTGAGTTGTATAATTTCCAACTGATCTTTGGCTTGTAAAACATAGCCGCAGATGCAGCATGATAATAATAGAAATAAAAGGAAAACAAAGGAGAGGTTTTAGCCATTTCACCCAGATTTTAAAATTAGCACTCTAAAAGGGATTGTTGATGGTTTTAAAGGCTACAACTTTTAATACTGGTAGGAATATGGAGCTTCTAATATCCCAGCATTATCTCACTGGGGCCTCAACCCAGATTTTGATTTTCACCTTTGTTAACAACCATGCCATATTTCTTAAATGGAAAACCTCAGAATAACAGAATAGAATAATAGAGTTGGAAGAGACCTACAGATTCACTTCTGTATCATTTCAGACAAATCACTGTCCAATCTCTTCATAAAAACCTCCAATGATGGAGTACGTGCAATTCACAATAAATAGATTTGGAAGTCCAAATCCACCCTGAGATATTTTAAATGCCATGTTATTTTTTTAACAATGCTTCAATCTTTTTCAGGCCAGTGCAATTTTTTTTTTTAAAAAAAATCACCACTTAAGAGTTAACACAGATACATTTCCATATTTTGAATTTTTTTTAAAAAAATGGATTGAAACCATTTAGTAGTTGTTATTCATTGGAGCTATAATAACTCCAGTTCCTGGTTTTCATTTTGATAAATTTTATTGCAGGGACTTGGACAGATAGCAGATAATCAAAGTTGGAAGGGACCTTGTAAGTCATCTAATCCAACCCCCCCTCCCCCGCCCAAGTGGGAGATCCTACACCATTTCTGACAAATGACAGTCCAATGTCTTCTTGAAAATATCAAGCGATGATGCTCCCACAATTTCTGAAGGCAACTTCTGTTCCATTGGTTGATTGTTCTCACTGTCCAGTTTCTCCTTATTTCCAGGTTAAATCTCTCCTTGTTCAGTTTCCATCCATTATTCCTTGTCTGGCTGATAGGAGTTTTGAACATGGACTTAGAATAACTTTAGTGTACATTAGTGTACATTCAAAATGACAATAAAAATATTCTAAGTTTATTGTCATTTTGAATGTACATTAAATGGCCTACATTAAAATGAAATTTCATTGGATACAGCTCTCAAAGGGTCAGCACCTCTAATATACACTACATAGACATGATTACACAAATAAATAAATAATACAAAATTATGCATATGCCCACATATATTGTACAGAGATAGGCATGATTGCATTTTTAAAAAAATAGTGAGTCCCGAATACCATATGCATGCACACTTATGAAAATGGACAACATATGATGGTAAAGGATTTTTACACGAATGCTGTTGCTACTCCCAACTTTATTTTTGCACTCAAGGCATTGATTCTATCTAATGAGAGTTAGTGCTGGACTGCTTATGGAAGTGTGGTTTATTACATTTTTTATTTAGATTTCCAGTGCAAGGTTTAATACAGGACCCTTGAATCAAAGCTTACATTCTAATTCACATCCGTAATATTAAGATGTGAACCAGTTCTGATATAACATGTTCCTGCTAGACATTTGGGCTGGGTTTAGATTCTTCTGACTAGCAGACACTTCTGTTGAAAATCTTGAAGAAAGTTGTTAATTCTGCAACTTTAAATGGAGTGATGGGTAATTTGGAGGTCTGGAAAAATACCTAGCCAATGTTATTTACTGCTTTAACCTGGCTATTTCTATACGTTGAAAAACATTATTTTAATTATCTGTCTTATCTCCTAGTTCATGTCACTTGTTCCTCCTCAATATATTACATCCATCTTATAAATATGCATTTTTCCTTCTTTTTAATTTTGGACTGTAAATTTATACATCAGTAAATAAGAACAGATACAGCAAAACATAAAATATGTAAACACAGAGTCAGCTAAGGTCAACAAGTAGATGTAATATTACATTTTAAAAGTATTTAAAAGACCTGGGGGAAAAGTAGTCCTCCTTTGTCAATTTATTGTACAGGTGGACTACTTTTTTTCAAACTAGAAAAAAAAGTTCATAATTAATAGAACATCTGTATATTTTCTATAAATCAGAAGGAAAGCACAAAATAATTATAAAACACTGTCCTTGGTATAAAAGTTATGACATTAATTTCTGATAATCAATAGACCCTTAAACTAAATAAAGTAAAAGTGAAATCCTACAGATGTTTACACAGGATAAGTCTTATCAAACTGAATGGGGAAATCTTTAGTGAACTCTGCCATTTTTTTTTAAATTGAATAGTTATTCCTATTATACTGTAAGTTTATTAAGCTGCTACCCAGGTGTATCTTTGTTGTAAAATAAATACTTTCATAAACTGGAGAATAGAATAGAATAGAATTACAGAAGAGAACAAAATAGAGTAGAGTAGAATAGAATAGAGTAGAATAGATTTTATTGTCACTTTAAATGTACACTAATCACATACATTAAAATGAAATGTCATTGCATTTAGCTCTCAAAAAATAACCATTATGCATATAGCCACATACGCACATATATATGACGCAAAGAAACATCACAGTGTAGTGTTGCATGACGGGAAAAAAATTCTGCAAATTGACAAGATGAATGGCCTAGGGAATAAAGCTATTATAGAATCCAGTAGTCCTGCTATACATACTTCGAAGTCTCCTCTCAGTGGGGAGCCACAGAACCAGACTCTAGAGTTGGTGTGTATGGTTTCTAACAGCGCTTTGAACTCTTAAGTACATAGTCCTTATAAGCAGTATTCTGAAAAATGGGAAGTGAGCTTCCTATAATCTTCTCAGCTGTCCTCACCATTCTCTGTATGGACTTTCTATCCAATGCACTACTGCCACCAAATCAAACAGTGGTGCAGTTTGTTAAAATGCTCTCAATCGTGTCTCTGTAAAAAGTGGGCAGGACAGAAGGAGAAAGATCATCCTCATCCAAGGCAGGAAATGCAGGTGCTGGTTTGCTTCACTAAAGGTAATATATGAAGCGACCAACTCAGATTGTTAGTTACCTGCACCTCAGATACTTAATACTGTTGACCACCTCCACAGCTGTAGTCTTGATACTTCTAAGGATTGTGGCACCAGTTTTGTCAGCCACTGCAAATCCTTCTTTTCTCAGGATGAAGTTGTCTCAGCTGATTTTATGTTAATGCTAGCTCTATACCTGTGCTTTGCTCTGAAACTATGTGATTGGGCATAGTTTTGGGGGAGGAAAATAAGGGAAAAATTGTTCCCCTACCTACCAGCATCCATTCAACTGGCGAGTGTCCATTCAGTGTGTGAGAGTTGAGGGCTGTTTGGAAACTGTAGCAGTATTTGCTTTGTGGGCAAAAGAGACAGCAAGGAGCCCGAGCATGGCTTAGCTCAACTGTTCTGTACTTAAAGCTGCATGGTGCTCTGAAATTGAAATTGAAAATGAAACTCCTGTCCTCTGCTTGTGTTTTGCATTTGGAAAATATTTCTTTTCAGGTAGAGGGAAGGGAGGAGTAGAACTCCTTAGTACCAAAGCATGTTAATAATAATATATGAAATACTAATGCTCTGATGGTCATTTTTTAAAATCCTTTCTTTTAGTGAGCACCTAGAAGCCAAGAGGAACATACGTGCCAAATTTCAAGTTTGTAGGCTTTTATGATTCTGGAGATTTTGTGATGATGGGTGGGTGCTTTTATATATATAAATTACACACACACACACACATACACACATACACACACATAATAAAAAGAGCTAGCATGCTGCAAAGGAAAGAGCCAATCAGCAGCGTAATCATTATCACTAAAGTTGTTTGAGTTCTATTCACAGGAAAATATTGAGGGAAAACATTGGAATGTTGGAGTTATGTGCATGGAAACTTAATCTGTGAATTAATGGAAACTAAATCTGTGTCCAAAGATAGTTTACTCTGTTGCTCAACGGTTCAACAAAAAAGACAAAAATGAGCTAAGATGATAGGTAGGAAGAAGGCAGAAGGAGTGGATAGATGGTCATAGGTTTATTTATTTATAATTTATATTTGCCTTCTCCAAGGACTATTTTGTAAGGGTGTTTGGAACATTGTCTCAATATTACAAATATGGCTGAAATAAGATGGTGACTCTTAACCCAAGTGCCTCCCAGTGTAATGAGTCACTTTCTATGGCTTCACTTTCTGCAAAGACAGATCAAAATATCTATATGGAAGTGTTTTATAATAATATCCTGTCAGTAAGTAAAGGTCAAATATCTTGGGATTGGGGAAATACTACCTTCATTAACTTTTTAAAAGTTATTTTATTCTTATGAGATTCTAATGTTTAATAGTCTTTGTGGTGATTCTTAACTTAATTGGTAAAGGTTCACAAGGTATAATAACAATATCTTATATAAAGAATTGTAAGCATTAGATATCTAAGAGGTAACCGAATCATGGGCTTAAAGTAATTTTCTCTAAATGCAACAACATTAAATACAAAGAGACAATAGAAATGGTAGATAATATCTGCTTAGTTTTATTTTTAAAATAATAACAGTAATCTGAATAAAATAGAAATGTTGTAGCACTATTTCAAGAGAAGTACAGCAGCCTGCTGATTTCCTAGGAGAGCAATTATATGCACCTCTACAGACTTTCTCCACATATTTTCTTTTTAAAAAGGTAAACACAATAAACAGATTTCACTAACAAAATAACTTGAGGCAATAAATGAAATCATCATACACATTGGAAATAGAAAACAGCTTTTTTTTTTCTCCCCAGAATGTACATCTGTTACTGGGAGCATGCTTTTGGCGTCACATTGCCCAGAAAGTATAATCTTATGCTAGGGAAGGATCGAAAGCATACCTTCAAGTTGTAAATATTTAACCCATGGTGGGTGTCTTAAAGCTGTTGCTGGAAATGAGATCTTAAAGTAGAGGACTTAAAATAGAGACCAAGAAAGGTCAGTGAAGAGTAGGTTCTTCTCTTTGTTCATTAAAGCATAACCAACCAGATCGTATTTGGCATAGATTGGTTGCCTCAGTAATGGGAAGGGGATGCTCATTCTCCTCACAGGTGGGAACCGATCCCCTTTAAAGTGTTCTGTGATTCAAAGTGAAAGCTTTAGTCTTACTGTGATCTATTCTTCCTCTGTCTGGATTGTTACTGCACTGGATGTGCTATTCTTGTCTCCCTCATCATAGAAAAATTGCCCTCAATTACCGGCTTCCTCTTTCTGCTTTCCTTTCACTTTGTTACTTCTCCACGATTCTAGCGTTTGAAGCAATGATGGCTCACGTTAGCTAGAATAAATGGGATCAACTTGATTCCACACCAACACTTTTCAAGAACAGCCATGATTCATGATGGAAATGTGAAAAAGGAAAGCATGTTTCTTAGTTGGTTAATATGAAAACTTCCTGCGTTGAGCTTCTAAACAATGCTATCTCATGTAAAATTATGATACGTGGGCTTCAAGCATGGTTTGTATTGAATTTCTCTTTTTCTCAACTTTTGATTTTTATGAGCAATAACTTTGTAACTTCGGGTGATCTCAGAATCTAAGCAACATTGCCCATATTCAGTGTTTGGTTGAGAACGTTTTGGAAAATCCCAATGATAGTGGCTAGATGGGGAAGTTTTTTTTTTTAAAAAAAAAATCCGAGTAACTGAAAATGGAAAATCAAGCTTATAATATTGCCAACCAAAACAGTGTCACTAAGAACTAAACGTTTAACTCTCTTTAGTTGTAGAAGAAAACCCAACCTTTCTTTTCATATCTTCATTTACTACATATTACTGAAGATACAGATCCTGAAGTTCTCCAAAGCAAGAAATCTACTGAACTTTAATGTCTACAAGAGTCTTCCTCTAAACTAAAGTTATTCTGACCTGGAAATATTCACTGCAAAGAGCCAATTATGATGTATTTCATCTTCAAAGAGTTGATCTAGGAAAAAGGTCAGGATGTCCAGTCCTGACACTGGAAGATGGGGGGAAATCATGAAAAAAGGCAGTGGCAATCTATTTGCATATTGCCAAGGAAATTATCTGGCTCAATTAGTGAAAGTTTTGCATTAAGAGGAATCAATGACCGATGAATTGATACATCAGTTTTGCAGTTCCTTATTCAGAAGCTCTAAATATGGAGGTGTAAAGCCCAGAAACATACTATCAAAAAGATACTATCCTCAGAAGAAATCTCCCATTTTTCTTAGACAATGGAAACTCAGTAGCAAGTAGATTATTCCAGCTGTTCGATATAAAAGATATAAGGCTTCCTCAGATTCAATCTACTATAATAATTAGTATGGGGGGGAAATTACAGAGGCAGAATCTGTCTACAGTAACTTCTTATAGTCATGTATCAAATGCATTAGGCCTTCAATTCTACCTTTCTTCCAAAGAGATTAGTGTGATGATATATGACTTTACCTTCATTCCTTCATTTTATTCTCCAGAATAATCCTGCAAGTTAAATTGGAGGTAATGGAGGGGAGTGCATACCTTCTGTAAATGGGAAACTACTGTTAAATCTCGCCATGAAACAACCATTTACAGCATTATGCTTAGAAATGTATGCAGTGGGCAGTGTGCATATTGAGTGCCAGTTCCTTAAGGTATAAAGCTTGGAATTTGAGAATTTGAGTCTCACCTTGAACATGAACCCAACTGAGTGACTTTGGACATGAACCCAACTGAGTGACCTTGGACCAGTCACTTTCTTTTAGCTTTAGGAAGAAGAGGGCAATGGAAAACCACTTCCAAAAATCTTGGAAAGGAACTACAGATTTTGGTCTGTATTTAGAATATAGAATAATAGGATTGGAAGGGACCTGGAACAGTGGTGGGATTCAATTTTTTTTTCTACCGGTTCTGTGGGTGTGGCTTGGTGGGTTTGGCAGTGGAAGGATACTGTAAAATCTCCAGTCAGAGGTGGTATTTGCCGATTCTCCAAACTACTCAAAATTTCTGCTACCATTTTTCTAGAACTGGTCAGAATCTGCTGAATATCACCTCTGCCTTGGAAGTATTTTAACTCTGCTCAAGCAAGAGTTTCTACTCCATTCCAGACAAATGATTGTCCAGTCTCTTCTTGAAAACCTCCAGTGATGGAGCATCCACAACTTCTAAAAGCAAGTTATTCTACTAATTGTTCTCATTGTCAGGAAATTTCTTCTTGTTCTAGGTTCAGTCTCTCTGATCTCTCTTTAATGAACTTCCACTGATTACTTCTTATCCTGCCCTCCGATGCTTTGCAGAATAAATCAATTAACTCTTCTATCTGACAACCCCCTCTGCTACTGGAAGATAGATATCATATCATCCCTAGTTCTTCTCTTCATTAGACTAGATCCAATTCCTGCAACTGTTCATTGTATACTTTAGCTTCCATCTCTGCTAATCATCTTTGTTGCTCTTCTCTTGCACTCTCTCTAGTGTCTCAATATCTTTCTTGTATCATGCTTACCAATACTGGATGCAGTATTCCAAGTGTAGTTTCCCGGTACAAAATGAAGTGGTACTAACGCTTGTCAGGGGTCAAGATGATTTGAAGTCAGATATAGGTAGAAGGTAGATAGATAGATGATAGATAGATAGATAGATAGATAGATAGATAGATAGATAGATAGATAGATAGATAGATATAGACAGACAGACAGATTTCAGATCAGCCTGAATCTGCTTCATTGAGAGATTTAATACAGATAGAAACAGTGCAAATCCATGATTCAATGTTCAGGAAATTGCTCCCATCAATAAATGCCTAGGGAGATTCTCAGTCAACCACGTCATGGTTGTCTCAAAGGTGCATTTTCAAGAGGCAACTAGAGTTTCTCTAGAGGTGGAAAAGCTTCTTGGATGAGAAACAAAATGTCTTCAAAGAAAAACCAGAAAGTCCAGTTGCCCCTTGAAAAAGCACTTTGGTACTCCCATCAATAATTACCTTCTCTTTTAATTGCTGACCAGAGAGGTGAAGACTGTGGGTTCTAGTATGAAAGAAGAAAGCAACTTTCAAATTACCTTGGATTACCCGCACCCCTGCAAATAATTCATAGGCCATTTCCCAATCAGGACAGCCTTCGGATGCATGAATTTCAACCCTAATAATTCTTAGCAATGAACATCTTGGTGCTAATTCAGGCTACTACAGTGATCAGTGAAACCGCATATCCTGTATTTCTTGAACCTTTAATTCTCCATACCACAAAAACACAGTAACAAAGAACCCTTAAGCGTTCAAGAATATGCATGTTGGAAACTCCATTATTGAGATTCAGGAGATAAAATTCTGTAAGGGACATGAATTTCAGGGTGAATTCTGGACCAGTTGTAGCAGCCTGGTGAAGTTATGTTGTGGATGACGAATAATGAGCTTTGGGGCACTGCAACAAAATGGCCCTTAAGCTATAATACACACACCACATCTCCGCCAATGCATTCACATGCACACAGCTACGTCAGTCTCATTGTAAGTTATTCTTAGGAAAATGTGTTTAAGATTGTGGCCTGAATCTACTTTCACACATCGTTTATTCAACCTGGTGCATAAAGTCCAAATTGCATGTAACACCCACTGAGATGCAAAATAAGTCCCCCCCCAGCCGCCCCCATTCCCATCAACCTCAGCAGTTAAAAGAAATTAACAGCTCTCTGATTGCTAATTAAAAGCACTTTGCTTTCTCTCTACACATCTCATACATCTGCTTCTCAACCTCTTTGAGAGAAGAGAGCACATAAATTCAGCAACAATATTGTGAGCAGCACCTGGCACTCACTGAACCTGCTGGGATGAGACAATATTTCATCGTGTCGGTGAATGAACATTCCTCTGCAGTAAAGACCATCTTCATTTTTCCTCCCCTCTCATGTTCTCCAAACAGTAGTGTTGTTTCCCTATTTGGTACTTTACACATCAAAGTCTCATTTCTTTCACCGGGGTTCTTACACCTGCCTCCCACTATAGACAACTTGTTTCTGTTTGGGAAAAAAAAAATTCCCCAAGCTCCCACCTTCAAGCAAACTACAGCTTAATATAGTGTCTCCAGGTAGTTCCTCAGGAAAAAAAAAATCAGCTTGTTTCTATGTTTGTAAACAAGGTTTGCATCCTACTGAAATGTGGAAATGTTCTCCTAAACTGCCAGATGGAATTTCAGAAGCGTAATAGGTCATTTGCAAAGCTCAGAAGTAGCAGCCTATTATCATGTATTCACAAATTATTGATTGTGCATATTTATATAAAGAGAAGAGATCGGTGTCAGAATGAATTGTGGAAACTTAAATGATAGAAAAAGGGAAAACTGATTAAACTGCTCAAATTTCTCAGACCTGGTCTATATCCTTCTACTGTTGGCCATCAATCTACAAAAAACATTGTTAACTTGTCAGTTTTAAATTTACATTGAAAATCATCTCTTAACCTTAGAAAGGATCATTACAGATTAACAGAGTTGGAAGAGAGCTTGTAGATCATCTAGTCCAACTCCTCACCCAAGTTGGAAACCTACACCATTTCTGACCAAATGGCAGTCCAATTTCTTCTTGAAAGCCTCTATAGTGATGAAGCTCCCACAACTTACAAAGCCAAGTTATGTTCCATAGGTTGATTGGTTCATTGGTTCTCACTGTCAGAAAATTTCTCTTTATTTCCAGGTTGAATCTCTCTTTGTTCAGTTTCCATCCATTATTCCTTGTTTGGCCTTCAGGTGCTTTGGAAAATAGCTTGACCCCTTCCTCTCTGTGGCAGTCCCTCAAATATTGGAAGACTGCTATCATGTTTCCCCTGGTCCTTCTTTTCACTAGACTAGCCATGCCCAGTTCCTGAAACTGTTCATTGTATGTTTTACCCTCCAGTCCCCTAATCATCTTGGTTGCTCTTCTCTGAACTTTTTCTAGAGTCTCAACATCTTTTTATATTGTGGTGACCAAAACTGGATGCAGTACTCAAGGTGTGGTCTTCCTAAGGATTTATAGAGTGGTATTTTAGTACCTCACTTGATCTTGATTGTATCCCTCTGTTCAGTGATGGGATTCAAATTATTTTACTACCGGTTCTGTGGGCATGGCCAGTCAGAGGTGGTATTTACCGGTTCTCCGAACTACTCAAAATTTCCGCTACCGGTTCTCCAGAACTGGTCAGAACCTGCTGAATACCACCTCTGTCTCTGTTAATACAACTTAGGATTGTGTTGGCTTTTTGGGCTGCCACCGCACACTGCTGTGCCTCATATTTAGCTGATTGTCCACTAAGACTCCAAGTTCCCTCTCACAGTTACTAGCATTGAGCCTGGTTTCACCCAGTCTATATGTGTATTTTTGGTTTTTCTTGCCTGAGTGTAGGGCTTTACTTTTCTCTACATTGAATATCATTTTGTTAGGTAGGGAGCAGTGTTCAGGTTTTTCAAGATCCATCTGGATCTTGAGCCTATCTTCTAGGGTGTTAGCTATTCCTGCCAGCTTAATATAATCTGCAAATTTGGTAAGTTCTACTAATTTCAACTGTACCTGGATAGAATCACTGGTGCATGGGACAGGCATCATTTTTGTATATAAATGGTACCTGCCATTTAGCAAGATGTTATAATTTATCACATCTCATAGACCCCACTGAGAATCCTGCAGAAGGTCAACCTGATTATAATTTCCCCCCAAATTCTATTCTTTTCAAAGGGTAGCAAGCTGATATTTCAAATTCTTTCAAGAGAAAACATAACCTTCAAACCCTTACTAGCAAACATTACACGAGCTATTATAACAGCGTACATTTGTAGCAGAAACGGGTCATAAATTGTTTAATCAAGCATTGATAATGTAGCTAAAAAGTGGTTTTTAAATTGTGCTGTTGTTTGTTTTTGTTCTGTAGTTCTTGCTGAGACACTTTGATGAAGGCAACAGAACAGTTGCTTTACACCATGCTGGGAGAAATCAAATACTATCAATATGGGAAAGCAAAGTTTGTACATAATTAGGGTCCAGCAAGGGTACCAGCTCCAGAAGCTCAAACACCACGTCTCTCTACAGCAATGGGTGGTTTTCAAAGAAGGTTAAATTTTAATGTTAACAAATTTCTCTGTAATTCAGTTGGCACGGCGGTTGAAAGAAAACATCATTTGAAACCAAAATTAATAGTGATTTGGTTTGGGGTCTATGTCAGATTCTGATCTGCCTCAAAAAAGATTGATATATTATTTCATAACTTACAATTTTGTTCAAAATTGCTTCCAAACTAACAAAGGAATTGGAAAAACTCACAACAGATTCAGAGAATGCCATCACCTAAGCAAATTTTCATATCTTAGAAGTAGATCCAGATTGGCTTTACTAGGTAAGAAGAGAAAGCTATTCTAGACATTTTTTTCTGTAGAAAGAGGATAAAGCAGTAACAAACAATGTAAATATAGCTATCAAGAAGACAATATAAACAGCACAGGGCTGACCTAAAATGTTAAGCAGATTCAATCCATAATGGAGGGGGAAACTACTTCTGAATTCCATAATAGTGGATTTGGCTGGGAAACTGAAGAAAACATCCTGATAGAAGATTTTGGTTAAGAATTAAGTTCAATTTAAGGCTTCCCTCCATCCTACTTCCAATGTTCTGTTATAGGCATTTTATATGTCTAATGCTGCTCTAAAGACCACAAGAAAGAAAGAAAAGAATAGAGTAGAGTAGAGTAGAGTAGAGTAGAGTAGAGTAGAGTAGAGTAGAGTAGAGTAGAACAGAACAGAACAGAACAGAACAGAACAAGAGCTGGAAGGGACCTTTGAGGTCTTTTAGTCCAACCCACTGCTTAGGCAAGAAACCCTATACCATTTCAGACAAATGGTTATCCAATCTCTCATTAAAACTTCCGGTGTTGGAGCATTCACAACTTCTGGAGTCAAGTGGTTCCACTGATTAATTGTTCTCACTGTCAGGAAATTTCTCCTTAGTTCTAAGTTGCTTCTCTCCTTGATTAGTTTCCACCCATTGCTTCTTGTCCTGCCCTCATGTGCTGTGCAGAATAGCTTGACTCCCTCTTCTTTGTGGCAGCCCCTGAGATATTGGAACACTGCTATCATGTCCTTCTTTTCATCAGACTAAACATATCCAGTTCCAGCAACCGTTCTTCATATGTTTTAGCCCCCAGTCCCCTAATCATCTTTGTTGCTCTTCTCTGCACTCTTTCTACATCTCTACATCTTTTTTTACATCATGGCAACCAAAACTGGATGCAGTATTCCAAGCGGGGCCTTACCAAAGCATTATAAAGTGATATTAACACTTTCACATGATCTTGATTCTATCTCACTGTTTATGCAGCCTATAACTGTGTTAGCTTTTTGGGCAGCACATGGCTGGCTCATATTTAAACAATTGTCCACCAGGACTCCACAATCCCTCTCACAGTTACTACTATTGAGCAAGGTACCACATATACTCTACCTGTGACATTTCAACTTATGCAATTTTTCTTCTTTTTAAATACAGCTATCACTATTTTTTAAAAATAACATTATTTCTTTAAATGCATTCTTCTCTGTATTAATAGCCCAGGTAAGTGTGTGTTTTTATGACAATGGCGACTACTTAGTTGAAGTGAAACAAACACATGCACCGCCAGCAATTTCAGTCTAGTCTTTCTCTTGGGAACAGATCAGGTCTATAGACTAGAAGAGTTACAAGTGTATAATCTGGGGGAGAAAGCTGTCATAAAAACTCTGTCCCCAAGTTTCTCTCCCACGTTATGATTTTGCAGACCTTCATATGTTCTTCCGGGATAGCTTCTGGCCCCAGACAGACTTGTAAGTAAGCATGTCCACCACAATGTGCCTACAGTCAAGCACGTCTAAAGGCACCAAGTGTGTGAGAACCCTGGAGACAAATTTGTCATGCTCACTGCCCCAAAACTGAGGCTGACTCTTGGCAAACAACTTTCATGCACATTGCTTTTCTCTGCAGTGGCATGAAAGCCTGAAATTTAAAATTTCCCAACTCCTTTGTGGAATGCAAGATACGACTTCTGGGCTGCGTAGAGTCCATTAAGTCACTGCACATGAAATACAGTATCTCACTGAAGAGAACCCACCAGGCATCGCTGGTAGGAAGATTACAAACCCAAAGAAATAAGAAAGCCTATAATTTGTGGTTGTAGATGATCAGGCTTTCATGCCACCATGAAGTAGTAGGGTAGCACAAGCAATAAAGAAGAAAAAGGTACAATACCAGAATATATGGCAAATGAACAGGGAAGTGATTGAAGGCTGCGAGGAGAATGGAATCTACGAGGAGAATGGTTCTTAAAAGGGGTTGCAGAGGAATTCACTGATGTGTTTGATGAAGATTGGCTCCTGGATGGACTTTATAAAGTGGAAATTGACACCAGTGTGAAGCCAGTTAAGTTACTGAAAGAGAAAGTACCAATGGCTTTATTACAGCATCTGAAAGCATACAAAGGCAAGGAATTGTACTGTCACTTCACAAAATCACTGCCTGCTTTCGGGGTAATTAGAAAACCCTCAGGGAAACTTGGGATATGTATAGAACCAAAGCTTTTAAACAACATGCTGAAAAGAAGCCATTTCCCCCTGCCAGCTATAGAAGCAATCTTGAATCGGATACATCAAAAGCAAGATGCTTCTTGGTCTGCAATGTAAAAAATTAATTGTGGCTTATGGCAGCAAGAAGCCAGCTATTTGATCAACCTGCCACAACCTCTGAGAGATGCAACCATCTAAGTATCCGTGTAGAAGCCAAGGGTTTAAAAATAAGGTGATGGAAAATTTGAAGAGGCTAGAAGTGGGTTATAATCAGAAGTTTTGGGGGATCATTTGCAAAGTCCTTTGTTAGCAGAATCGTATCATGTTTTAATAACTGACCGATCTCACATGTTTATATAAAGGGAGAAGGGATCAGTGGCAGAGTGAACAGTAGGAGCTCGAATGAAAGAAAACAGAGGGAAACCTTGATAAAACGACTTATTTTTTTTCCCCATTCTCTTCCAGTTGGATATCAATCCATAGAAAGCAACTGTTATATTTTAAAGGCATGGATCAGCAGTTAAGTCACTTAAGACAATGTTAAGAAAAACAAAAGTTCCATACATAAGCCTTACTACTAAAATACTCTAACCCATTCCTAACTCTGGACTGACACATTAATTAATGAGCAGAGGAACTACAACACTCCTACCAATTGGTGGGAACTTGTTAAACTAAGGTTCATTGGAGCATTGGGAAAACAACAACAGTCATGTTTTGTACTGCAAACCATAGTTAGCCATTTTCCTATCCAAATAACCACTCACTGTGAAAGTACTCCACCTAATCAACCAGGAAACAATATGGAACAGGTCTAAAAACATAAAAAAAAACTTAAGTAATGATACTAGGAATGGTTAGTGGAAGAAGAAGAAAGAGTAAGCAAAGAACATATTGGTTTAATAACAACAAATCTGATACAAATTTGAACAATTCAAAAATTGAAAGAAGCTGTGCTTGCCAGGGTAGCATGGAGAATATTTGCCTAGACAGTTGCAAGGGCTGAACATGGCTAAACCGTTGAAAACAAACAACAACTAGAACAGAAGTATCAAACTCGATTTCATTGAGGGCCACATCAGGGTTGTGTTTGACTTCTGGGAGGCAAATACCTGGGGTAGGCATGGCCAAGCTCGGTTTTCACTGGCAGAAGCACTGCGGGTCAGTCCTTTGTTGTTTTCAGGGTGGCCCCGTGGCTCAGTTCTAAGAATCCCATGAGCCGAATCTGGCCCAGTGGTGGGATTCAATTTTTTTTACTACCAGTTCTGTGGACGTGGCTTGGTGGGCATGGCAAGGGAAGGATACTGTAAAATCTCCATCTGCACCATATTCCAGGGGAAGGATACTGCAAAATCCCATTCCCTCCCCACCCCACTAATCTGATTTCCAGCTCCATTCTCCCGTGCAGGGCTACAAAAGAAGACCCAGTCGATCAACTGGGACTCCCATCAGCTGGGACTAAGGAGGCAGAGAATAGATGGGGGCGGGACCAGTCAGAGATGGTATTTGCCAGTTCTCTGAACTACTCAAAATTTCCATTATTGGTTCTCCAGAACTGGTCAGAATGGCCTGCTCTGCCGCAGGCCTTGAGTTTGATACTCCTGAACTGGAATGTTGCTTTTTGTTATTGTGCAATTTATCTTTCTAAATTAGTAGGGGTAATTTAGCCTAAAATACAATATTCCCTGCTACCCAATTTCATTCAGAAACTCATGAAAGACCTTGGAACCAAGGACAGATATAACACTGAAACACACTGAAGGTGATTGTCATGGCTTCAGTTTTCCTTCTTAGCCAATTAACACTACATATCCAGTGAATCTCTATCAATTTTCACCCATGATGGTTTTCTATTAATTATCTTATAGTAAAGCTGTACTAATAAGAGGCTGCAAATAAACTTTAATGAAGATGACACTGACTCTTAGACCCTGAGTATTAAAATTACTCCTCTAATTCTTGCAGGGTCTTGCTAGAACACTATGTATTTCAGCACATCTGTGAACTCTTAATTCTTTGGCACTGATTAAAGCAAGAGGGAAAAAAAATAAAAAGTCAGAGGTTGTCTGTGATCAAAAATACTTCACTTGCACAGAAGTTACTTTAATTACTATTATACATATTCCTGATTAAATGACCCACAACAGCATGATGTTATTTATAGGACCACATATCTCCTAATCATGTATTATGATCTTCAGTTGAGATGAAGATACAGTTTCCTCAGCGGTCCTCCATAAATTCTTTGGAGAAAGTCAGAAGTCAGTGGTTTCTCTCCAAATCAGCTTTCTAACAGCATGAACATCATACCCAGGAAGAAAAGTTTTCCCGCTATCAAAGTCCTTACAGCCGCATAATTTCTCCCTTATGAAATCAATTAACTCTTAAACCGATAAATATATACCAGGTTCCTCTATAATGTTCTCTAATAATTATCTTGTTGTAAAACTGTAAAGATAAGCTGACACAAATGAATTTTAATCAGCTCTATAGTGAGTTGCACAGTTATATAAACTGATTAAAATAAATAGCAAATAGGTGAATAGGTGAATAGCTGCATAGGATGGGTAGATGGATAGGATGGATGGATAGATGGATAGGATGGATAGATAGAATGGATAGATGGATAGATGGGTAGATATATAGTGTGGATAGATACGATAGATAGATAGATGAATGGATAGATGGATGGGTGGATAGATAGGATGGATAGATAGGATGGATGGTTAGATGGATGGATGGATGGATAGGATTCAAAGATAAGATGGATAGGATGGACAGATAGATGGATAGATAAATATATGGATAGATAGATAGGATGATAGATAGGATAGATAGATAGAGGGATGGATAGATAGATGGATAGATAGACAAGATGGATTGATAGGATGGATGGATAGATAGATAGGATTCATAGATAGGATGGGTAGATGAATGGATAGGCTGGATATGTGTGTGTGTGTGTGTGTGTGTGTGTATGTGTATATATATATATATATATACACATACATATATACATACATATATACATACATACATACATACATACATACATACATACATACATACGGATCTTTGGTTATTCGGGTTTTCTCCCGCTTTAAATTGGAAGTATTTTGGCGACATTTCGATGAAGTCTCATTCATCATCTTCAGGCTTGTGTCTTCAGCTTTGTGCTTCTCAGAGTAATGTGAGCTTGCAGCTGCTTCTTCCTTTTAACTGCTAGTGTGTGTGTGACTTGATTGGGTGGGGGCTTGGCTGTGTTCTGATTGGGTAGGGGTTTGGCTGTGTTCTGATTGGGTGGGTGGGGGTCTTCTGTTCAGGTGGGGGCTTGGTTGGAGACTTCATTCAAAAATCACCTAGATACTTCCAATTTTACATGGGAGAAAACCCGAATAACCAAAGATCCACATACAAATACCCGCGAAAACCTCAGAATGAATGAATGAATGAATGAATGAATGAATGAATGATATATATATATATATATATATATATATATATATATATATATATATATATATATATATATATATATATATATATTTGTTTTCTGAGGTTCTCGCGGGTATTTATATGTGGATCTTTGGTTGTTCGGTTTCTCCCGCGTAAGATTCAAGTATCTAGGCAACGCTTTCGATGAAGTCTCATTCATCATCTTCAGGCTTCTGTCTCTGGCTCTGTGCTTCTCAGAGTAATGTGAGATTGCAGCTGCTTCCTCCTTTTAACTGCCAGTGGGGGTGGGACTTGATTGGGTGGGGGCTTGGCTGTGTTCTGATTGGGTGGGGTGTGTTCTCATTGGTAGGGGTTTGGCTGTGTTCTGATTGGTTGGGGGTTGGCCGTGTTCTGATTGGCTGGAGGCGTGTTCTGTTCAGGTGGGGGCTTGGTTGTGCTCAGGTTAGTCTTAGTTGCTGGGGATTTGAGCTGGTGAGTTGTGATCTTGCTGTTTGGCTTCTAGTTCGTGGTCCTGCTGCATCTTCATAGTGGGTGTTGGTTTGCTTCATGTATGGCTCAGAGGGGTTTGAAGTGGGTAGTGATGCAGCTGCAGTGCAGCTTCTGGTCCATGGTCGTGTCTCATTTTCTGAATGGGTGGGAGTCTGTTTTCTACATGGAAGTGTGGTGGTGGCATCTTGTGTGGCTCTCATGGGTG
This sequence comes from Pseudonaja textilis, assembly GCF_049901715.1. Classification (NCBI taxonomy): domain Eukaryota; kingdom Metazoa; phylum Chordata; class Lepidosauria; order Squamata; family Elapidae; genus Pseudonaja; species Pseudonaja textilis. Next base: position 45,940,432 of record NC_141997.1, read on the forward strand.
TGGGTCTGGTGTCCTTCTTCATGTTAGGTACTGCGTCTGTTCATGAGGGCGGGTTTCCAAATGGCTGGAAGGCGGAGGTGTCATCTCGTTTGTTCATGCTGTGTTGGCGTTTTTCTATCTCTATGGCTTCTCTGATTATTCTGCTGTTGAAGTGTTCGGTTTTGGCGATAGTTCTGGTATTTTTAAAATCAATTTCATGTCCTGTGGCTTTGAAGTGTTGGACCAGGGAAGAGGTCGTTTCTTCTTTTTTGATTGAGTTCTTATGTTCTTCAATGCGTGCACTTATTCTTCTGTTAGTTTGTCCAATGTATGTGGTAGGGCAGGCAGTGCAGGGGATTTCGTATACTCCTTGGTTTTCTAATTCGATTTTGTCTTTGGGGTTTCTTAGGATGGTGGATATTTTCTGTTTGTGCAGAATGCTGTTTTGATGTTGTGTTTTTGGAGGATCTTGCTAATTTTGTCTGTAGTGCCTTTTATATATGGGAGGAGGGCTTTGCCGTTTTCTTGTTCTCTGTCTTGAATTTTGGTTGGGGTTTCTTTTTGGATTAGGTGGGTAATCTTCTTTCTTTGGAATCCATTGGCTGTAAGTACGTTGGTGAGAGTGTGTAGTTCGGTTTTTGGTGTTGTTCATCGGCTAAGCATTTTGTTCTGGAGATGAGTGTCTTGGCTACGGAATTGATCTGTGCTGGGTGGTGGTGTGAGAGTGCATGTAGATAGCGGTTAGTATGTGTTTTCTTCTGGTAGATGGTGTGTCCTAGGGAGCCATTGGATCTTTTGTATACCAAGACATCTAGGAAGGAAGTTGGTTGTTGGCTTCTGTTTCCATGGTGAATTGTATTTTGGGGTGTAGGCTGTTGAGGTATGTGAGGAAGTTGTTCAGTTTTTCTTTCCCGTGTGGCCAGATTATGAAGGTGTCATCTACGTATCTGAGCCAGAGTTTGGGTTTGTGGTCGTATTTTTCTAGAGCTTGTGTTTCAAAGTGTTCCATGTAAAGGTTTGCGATGACAGGTGAGAGGGGTGATCCCATGGGTGCTCCTTCTATTTGTTTGTATTTTTGTCCATTGTAGGTGAAGTATGTATTGGATAGGCAGTGGTTGGTTAGATCTAGGATGTGCTTGGGGGTTGTATTTGTTTTGGATGGCTGTCAAGGCTTCTTTTATTGGCACTTGGGTGAAGAGGGATATGACATCGAAGCTTACTAGTAGGTCGCTAGGTTGTAAGTTTTGTTTCTTTATGATCTCGATGAACTGGAATGAGTTTCTTACATGTGAGTTGATGGATTCTGCATAGGGTTGTAGTTGTTTGGCGAGAAATTTGGCCAGGTTTTGTAGAGGTGAGCCTATGGAGCTGACTATTGGTCTGAGGGGGTTCCTTCTTTGTGTATTTTGGGGAGACCATAAAGCTTGGGGCATCTGGATGATTTTTCTCTGGGTATGATTCCTTGCTGGATTTCTTCACTGATGGAGGAGGCTTTTATTTTGGATTTGGTAGTTTTTTCTAGGTAGGTGGTGGGGTCTGTCTTTAGGGGGTTTGTATGTGGGGTCTTGGAGTAGGTTGGTTAACTTGGTTTGGTAGTCAGATGTGTTCATTACCACTGTCGCGTTGCCCTTGTCTGCTGGTAGGATTATTATGCTGGTGTCTTCTTTCAGGTTGAGTAGTGCAGTTTGTTCTTCTTTGGATAGGTTGCTTTTGGGTGGTTTGCTAGTGCAGAGGATGTTGGTGATTTCGAGTCTGATTTTGTTAGCATCATCAGGGTTGGTTTTGGTCAGGCTGGTTTCAACTCCGCATATGATGGTTTCTGTGGGGATGTGTTTGGGAGCGACAGCAAAGTTGAATCCTTTTGAAAGGACCTTGGTTTCAGCTTCAGTGAGGATCTTGTCTGAGATGTTGTGCACTGTTTGTTTCATGTGTGGCTGTGGGGGGGGAGGAGTTGGTTTCTGGCGTTGTTGTAGTTTCCTGAGTTTGTTGGTGTGTGTGTCTGTCTTGAGGATGGTCTGTGTTTCGGCTCTCCAGACAGCGAGTTGTTTGGATTTGTCCCAAAGTAGAGGGTGAATCTTGTTGCTGAGTCTGAGGTGGAGTGTGAGGAGATCTTTGTTGATTTGGTCTAGGAGAAACCTTTTTGTGTGAAGTTCATTTCTAATTAGGGCCAGTTCTGTTCTTTTAAGGATGCGTTTGGTGGCTGCTGTGTTGGTGTGGAATTTCAATTGGAAGCTTGTGGGAATTAAATTTTGTTCTCGGCAGTTGCATAGGAATGCAAGGTCACATAAAATGGAGGCTCTTTGGACTTCAAGTTTTTCATAAGTCCTGGTCAGATGGTGGGTTTCCTCCCCGTAGAGGTGCAATATTTGTTTTCTGAGGTTCTCGCGGGTATTTATATGTGGATCTTTGGTTGTTCGGGTTTTCTCCCGCGTAAGATTCGAAGTATCTAGGCAACGTTTCGATGAAGTCTCATTCATCATCTTCAGGCTTCTGTCTCCGGCTCTGTGCTTCTCAGAGTAATGTGAGATTGCAGCTGCTTCCTCCTTTTAACTGCCAGTGGGGTGGGACTTGATTGGGTGGGGGCTTGGCTGTGTTCTGATTGGGTGGGGGTGTGTTCTCATTGGTAGGGGGTTTGGCTGTGTTCTGATTGGTTGGGGGGTTGGCCGTGTTCTGATTGGCTGGAGGCGTGTTCTGTTCAGGTGGGGGCTTGGTTGTGCTCAGGTTAGTCTTAGTTGCTGGGGGATTTGAGCTGGTGAGTTGTGATCTTGCTGTTTGGCTTCTAGTTCGTGGTCCTGCTGCATCTTCATAGTGGGTGTCGGTTTGCTTCATGTATGGCTCAGAGGGGTTTGAAGTGGGTAGTGATGCAGCTGCAGTGAACAGACGAGTACCTAACATGAAGAAGGACACCAGACCCACACCCATGAGAGCCACACAAGATGCCACCACCACACTTCCATGTAGAAAACAGACTCCCACCCATTCAGAAAATGAGACACGACCATGGACCTGAAGATGATGAATGAGACTTCATCGAAACGTTGCCTAGATACTTCGAATCTTACGCGGGAGAAAACCCGAACAACCAAAGATCCATATATATATATATATATATATATATAATTTTATTCTACAAATTTTATAGCATTAGATTAAAAGCGGTACAAGCTGAAAAAAAGGAAAGTAAGAAAAAGTGACAGTGAAAGTGAAATAAAAAAGAAGAAAGGAGAGAGAGGAAAGAAAATTAAAATTAAAAAAGAGGTGGCTTTCATTCGCCTTACAACAGTTATAAATAGATTTATATTTGATTTTTCTCTCTCTATAGTTAAAGCAGGCTTCTCTTCTTTCTATACTCTACCAATTCTAATCATCAAACCTGAAAGTCAGAACTTCATTTTACATTGGTGTAGTGTGCCACGAAAGCCAGTTTAGTCTAATTGTCAAAGCACTAGGCAAGATTCTAAGTAAAAATCTCACCTTAGCCATGAAAGGCACCTGGGTGACCTTGAGCCAGTCAGTCTCTGTTAGTCCAAATCACCTTACAGGGTGGTTATTGTCAGGGGAAAATAGGAAAAGGAAGATGTGTTGGATATGTTCAAGACCTTGAGTTATTTGTAAAAATAATACAAGCAGGCTACAAATGTAACTAATTAATCACTCCCAAATTAGTCAGTACATGTGTCTGTGTGTTTTGCATGAGTTGAATAACTAACCATGGATGGATGGAATAATCAGCTCCAGAAAGACCTGGGCATTGATTAATTAGATTTAGAGGAAACATTTTCTAGTTATTCTTTGTAAATTGTGAGTCTTTTATAGCTTCAGTTAGAATGTCCTTTTCCTTATTCTGCCCAAATCCCCTACCCCGGGGGTGTCAAACTTGATTTCATTGAGGGCTGCATCAAGGTTGTGTTTGACCTTGTGGGGCCATGTGAGCGTGGTGGGTGTGGGTGTGGCCAGTGTGGTCGTGGCTCCATTTTCGCTGGCAGAGGGCCACAGGAGGTTACTGCAGCTGAAAAGGGTTCCTGGGAGGGCTCTGTGTGACCCTCCCAAGTTCAGTTTTCACTGGCAGAGGCACAACAGACTGTTTGCTGTTTCCAGGGTGGTCCTATGGCCCAGATCCAGCGCACAGGCCTTGAGTTTGATATCCCTGCCCTACCCTATTGTCCAGCAGTGGTATAGTTTTTTAGACTTGAATCTGTTGCCAATGACTATAGCTTCACTTGTGGACAATTTGTGCCCTCTAAATATCTCTGGAACACTGAATTATGGGTTTAATTCTTAACTCGACAAAGAAAATTCAGCTCATGGGTTGCCCATATGAGTATAAAGAAGGAGAGGTTGATGTTTATCAAATCCCTTTCTGCTTAAATCTCTTTCCTTTTCCACAAGCTTCTCTGTGGACCAGAACAATCTCTGCAAAAGAAAGGTGTGGAATAGAGGAGAAAAAATAGCTAAGAGTTTATTTGCTGTTCCCTCTTGCAGGAGTTTCGGATACATCAAAATTCAAGCATTCATAAATGACTTCTTTACAGAACTCCTGGGAGGGCTGTCCTATATATATATATATATAAGATAAAAGTCTTACAGAATGATTACTCCAAAATTTTATATATATATAATAATTTTGGAGTAATCATTCTGTAAGACTTTTATCTGAAAGAACAATATAGTAGGACAAAGTCTGACAAATGGGGAATTTCCTGCAGATAAATTCAGTGCTAAATCCAGAGATAATGCTTTGTTTACTTGGACGAAGCATTATCTCTTGTGGAAACTGGCACTCCAGAAAGAAGATGAGGAAAAAGTACACTTTATGTATCTTGGTTGCTTAAAACTGCAGTTTGATCTTTAGAGATTTGGCAAGTAGGTCAATAAAGACATTTGCAAGAGGGGGTGAACTTGGGGTCTCAAGCATGACATGACCCTTTAAAAAAAGGTTGGGTCAAAGGAAAATATATGGAGCACATAAGTTCTGCAGTGAACCATGATGGTTAGGGTCACTGCACTGCCAGAACAGAGAATGCAATCCTGAATAACATTTTTTAAAAGTATCTTTTTTTCCCCAAAAGCTTAAAGCATAAATCCACAATCATGAAGATCTATTGGACATGTTCAGCAAAGAACCTACTGTGTTAAATGGAATAAAAGTGAGTATGTGGTGTATGGCACAAGGTATTTTGCAGTTTTTACATATGTAGGAGTCTTCACCTACTGGCTCAAAATTCAACTGTCAACTTGAAATTAAATGCTTCACGCCTCAAAGGTGCTTCTTGAAGAGTCAACTGGACTTCCTTGTTTTTCTTTGAAAATGTTTTGCTTCTCATCCAAAAAGCTTCTTCGGCTCTGACTGGTTGGTAGGAATGGAAGGATTTATACTCCTTACAGACAGCTGGTCATTCTTTTAGAGGGTCATTAAGGCCACTTGGGGGTTTGTCTGTGTCCTCCAGGTCACCTGAGTAGCACCTTTGGGACAACCATGACCTGGATGACTGAGATTCTCCATAAGCTTTTAGCCATGCACTTTGGGATGAACACCTTCGAATGGTGTAGGAGTATAAACAGATTTCCAGAAACATTGCAGACTACAGGAACCATTTGCACATCAATTTGAGATGGACAGAACCCAGAGTCATCCCCAACAGCACCTGTGTTCAATAGTGAAGGGACACAGGGCAGAAATCATTCTGCTGAAGTCTCCCCACCCATTTGCACTACTCAGATGACCCAGGGGATACAGATAAATCTCCAAGTGGCCTCAACAACGCTCTGAATAAGCTGAATACACACCTTTGGGACAACCATGACCTGGATGACTGAGAATCTCTATAGACATTTAGATGCTTGATGGAAAAAATGTTTTCCTTGGGTAAAAAATATTTTGCAGATTCTTATGCTTTTGCTTCAGTTCAACTCTCTTATTTCTCCTGGCAGCTTCTCCTGCTCCTGTGTTTCCCAGCTGGTGCTTATTTCTCCTGGTTAACACCCAACCAGAAACATAAATAATTAAATCTATTACTGCTTAATAGTGAGTTCTGATTCTGTTCTGATGAGTGCAACTGGGAGAAAATGAAGGAACATCCAAATAATACAATGGCTACTTATTGCAAAGAAAATCCAAAATTCTCTATTTCAAATAGCAATAGTAATAGCACTTAGACTTATATACTACTGCTTCACCATGCTTGACAGCCATCTCTAAGAACTTTACAAAATCATATTGCCCCAAATAATCTGGGTCCTCATTTTACCAACCTCAGTAGGATGGAAAGCTGAGTCAGCCTTATCAACCAAGGTTAGAGTCCAGTATCACAATTCTATCTCGTTATTTATGAATTTTGAAACTGAACTCATTGGGTTGAGTCTTGGGAGAATCTGAGGCTTAAACTCACCAAGACACAAATCTCCTCTCTATAATAAATCTAAGACTCCGTGCAGGAGAATTGGCTAGCCTGAATGAAAAGGCACAGTAGCTAAGAAAAGGGTTAAAACTGCTGCAGAGCGATTAGAAATTGGTGGCACAGGGTATTGTATTGCAATTAATTAACTTGAGGAATGAATATAAGAAACAATCATAAAGATAAGAAATTTGCCCACTAAGAACATTTATGGCTTTGTTCAGATCACGCTTTGACATTTAAAGTCAGTATTACTTTCTGGGATTTAATCAGCAAAGGTACGAGGGTCTAAAATATTTTTATGCTAATGCACCATATAACTTGGCTATATTTTATGCTAATATATCTTAGCTGGTGAGTGACATATCTCTGACATTTTTATTACACTTATCCGATGTTCCAGACTCCTAAGACCCTTTATTGTAATACAACTTTACTCAACCTGCTATCTTTTAAATGTGATAAAATTGCAGATTCTGGCATCTTTAACTAGCTTGGAAAAATTTGGCTGGGAATTCTAGTTGATTGTACACCTGACCTGACACAATAAAGTACAACAAAATAAGGATCCCATTGAGAAACCCATTATAGTTACAAGGTTCAAATAATATGGATGCAAACAAGGGCTAGAAACGCATGCCTGCATCTACTTTAAAAAAAAATATCAACGATTCTGAAGAATGGCATCCTGAGTTGAGAGTCCATTTATAATAACACAACCAATCTATAATTAACCCTACAAGGAAGTCATTTAAAAAAAAAAGTTAATGAGGTGGCTCCTAGTTTAATTTGGGTTCGGTGTGAAATTGGTAGCTCAGGTTATATATGACAAATGGCACAGGACAAAGTCTTTTAATGAAGTACCATGAACTCCTTGGAGCATAATCAATTCCTCTTTGAATGGTTCTGTAGATCAAACACAACTTCAAGCAATGTGTAGATCATCGTGGGTAATAATGGGAGTCAATAGTGTTGCATTTAGACAAGCAAAGGAATTCTAATAGGCAATTGCGAAATAGATACAGATAATGGTAGTCTTGCTATATGGGCCTGTCTTTGTTGTTGTTGTTAGTTGTGAAGTCATGTCCAACCCATCAAGACCCCATGGACAACGTTCCCCCAGACCTTCCGGTCCTGTATCATCCTCTGGAGTCCATTTAAGCTCATGCTTACTGCTTCAGTGACTCTATCCAGTCACCTCATTCTCATTCCTGTCTTACCTGCTGCTGTTTTTCTTTATCAATCTGATCAGAGAAAGAAGATGGCAATCATAATTTTGATAGGCAATTCATTTAAAAAAATAATGGGGTACCACAAGGTTCCATCTTACGCCCAGTACTCATCAATATTTTTCATAAATTACTTAGATGAAGAACTAGAAAGGGAACTTACCAAATTTGTGGATGATACTAAGCTGGCAGGAATAGACAACACTTTAGATGTTAGGCTCAAGATCCAGATGGATCTTGACAGACTTGGACACTGGACCGTATCTAACAAAATGAAATTCAATGTAGTGAAAAGTAAAGTCTTACAATTAGGCAAGAAAAACCAAAAGTTCACATGGGTGAAACCAGGCTTAATAGCAGTAACTGTGAGAGTAATCTTGGAGTGTTAGTGGACAACCAGCTAAATATGCGTCAGGAATGTGTGGTAGCATCCAAAAAAACCCCAATGCAATCCTATCTTGCATTAATAGAGGGATTCAATCAAGATCATGTGAAGTATTAATACCACTCTATAAATCCTTAGGAAGACCACACATAGAATACTGCATCCAGTTTTGGTCACCACACTATAAAAAAGATGTTGAGACTCTAGAAAATGTGCAGAGAAGAGCAATCAGGATGATTAGGGGCTGAAGACTAAAACATATGAAGAACAGTTACAGGAACTAGGCATGGCTAGTCTAGTGAAGAGAAGGACCAGGGGAGACATGATAGCAGTGTTCCAATATTTGAAGGGCTGCCACAGAGAGGAGGGGGTCAAGCTATTTTCCAAAGCACCTGAAGGCCAGACAAGGACTAATGGATAGAAACTGAACAAGGAGAGATTCAACCTAGAAATAAAGAGAACTTTTCTGACAGTGAGAACAATCAAGCAATGGAACAGAAATTGCCTTCAAGAGTTGCGGGAGCTTCATCACAGGAGGCTTTCAAGAAGAGATTGGACTGTCATTTGTCGGAATTGGTGTGGGGTCTCCTGCTTGGGTGGGGGTAGGACTAGATGACCTACAAGGTCCCTTCCAACTCTGTTAATCTGTTAAATAATGAGCAAATACTTCTCCAAAAGCCAGAACCCTGACAGAGCCTTTTTAAACCTTTCCATCAAAATTAATGCATTAGCTGCTCTACCACTCTAATATTTCATCAGTGAAAATCAGTAAGGTCCCTATTGCTGATGTTTCAGATTGAAGGGGATATGAGAGGAGGAAGCTGAGAGGAAGAGATATTTTTTTGCAGCCTTCCTGGCAAATTATTACTGGTTTGGAAAAAAGGGAAGCCATCACCCAAGAACCTATTGCAACTCCTGTGTCTCCTAAGACAAGCCCTGGAAGGTCTTGTGTAACTTCTCCCCCTGCTTTGACTTCCATCTGTCCTTGGTTTTGCAGCTGCCAGATTTGCTAGCCTGTTGTTTTTACAGATTGTGTGACTTCTAGAACTTCTCCCTTCCGGGGAGAGCTTTAATGTGGAGATGGCATTGTGACACCTGTTCCCCACCAAGGTAACCCATCAGCCCTCTTCCCACAACCTAGCTAGTTTGATCGACTGTTCCTCTGTCCAACTGATCTAGTTTTGGGAGTCAATAGCGCATCATTAAATATCTGGTGATCATCAGGAAGGGAAGGGGGAATTACAAACAGGGGTGGGATTCTACCTGGTTTGGACCAGTTCAGGTGAATGCCTTGCTCTGAAGATCAGTCAGCAGCAAACCAGTTTGCTGCGACGAGCATGTGAGCCATCCTGCCTGTCCCTGTTCTTTCCTATGCTCTATTTCCTTTGGCTAGAGAGCAGCTGATTCGTGTGGCAGAGCAGTTTGCCGCGCCTCAGCTGTTTTATTCACAGGGACTGCAGTAGAAGGTAAGTATGAGAGCTTTTTCAAACGTGAAGTGCACAGTCACCAAACTGGTTGTTATACCAGTGGAATCCCAGTCCTGATTACAAATGTCAAGATTTCACAATCAGAATCATGGCCTCTACAGACAGGACAGCAGGCCCTATTCTCTTTATCCAAATAATAATGATATTAATCCTTCCTACATTCACTGGGGAATGGGTGAAATCCAGAAAATTCTTACAAAGACATTGTCCTTGCAGGCTCTTGTCTCAGGCACAGACAGAAGTTACATCACCACTCCTCTGATGCAGCTAATGTTGGAGGGAGAGATTCGGTTTAACCGTAGGCAATATCTAACTGAGCCTAAAATCAAACTCCCTCTGAATTAATTAGATGGGTCAAATTATCTGGAGAGTTTATAGGATCCATTATGCACTCAACCAAAACATGAAAAAAAAAATGACCAGTCACTGTGGATTGTCTTCAGGAGAAGTCTATGCATGCATAACTCTGGAGGCAATTTTGCAATGAATTCTAGAACAAGAATTGTTGGTGCCTTTTTACATTCTACAGATCAAGTTGGAAATAGGCCTGATGATCCTCTGCCATTCCTATTTATTCATATCACATTTTCCCAAATTACTAGCATGTAAATGATGTCTCATAAATAGACGTAAACCCAACTGAATACATTTGAGCTTCTTTCTCTGTAGGCACTCATCTAACTGGGTTGTAAGTATCCCAGTACTGCAGCCCACTTCTGCTGACTATCGGCTGCCTGCAATTTGGCAGTTCAAATCTCACCAGGCTCAAGGTTGACTCATCCTTCCATCCTTCTGAGGTGGGTAAAATGCAGATCCAGATTGTTGGGGGGCAATATGATGATTCTGTAAAACCACTTAGAGAGGGCTTTAAAGCACTATAAAATGGTATATCAGTCTAAATGCTATTGCTATTGCTATCCCTTCCTTGAAAAAATAAATTGCATCAAGTTGTCTATGGAGATTCTCAGTCATCCAGGTCATGGTTGTCCCAAAGATGCTCTTTCAATAGGCAACTGGACCTTCTGTTTTTCTTTGAAGACATTTCACTTCTCATCCAAGAATCTTCTTCAGCTCTAACTGGATGCTAGGGAATGAAAGGAATGGAATTTAGCAGTTGCAAGAAGGCTCAACACCTATTTGCACTACTCAGGTGACCTTGAGGACACAGATAAATCTCCAAGTGGCCTTAATGACTTGCTAAAAGAATGCAAATGATCAGCTATCTGCAAGGAGTATAAATCCTTCCATTCCTCAACATCCAGTCAAAGCTAATGAAGCTTCTTAGATGAAAAGCGAAACATCTTCAAAGAAAAACAAGAGAGTCCAGTTGCCTTTTGAAAATTGCATCAGCATTTTTCTTTTGTGAAGCCAGAAGAATTAAGAGCTTAGTTGGAGGCTTACATTCTGGATTTAGATGAGCTATTTCTGATGGAAAAGAATGACCTGGAAAGTAAAGATATTGCAAATCCAAGCTGTGGAGTTTGGATTCTCAGTGTAATAAGTAGAGTACTTATTGTCGTTCTGAAACTGGAGTTTGTCAACAAAAGCACTTTGGGTCAGGAGGAGGGAGTTTTTATCACAGAGAAAAAACTTTGGCAATAAAAAGAGAGACGTGCAGCCTCAGAGATAGACTAGTAATTAAATATTGATTGCTTTATCTGGCACATGCGTCTAATTCTAAACAAATGCAAAATCGCTCTGTAAACTTCTTATGCGTGGATTTTATTTGCTCATTTATTTGTGGCAAACACAGACACACAAACAAGACTGTGTGGACATTCATTTTCCGGATTACAAAAAAATATGACAGGTGGCTTCTACCACCAATCTCCCTCAAATTCAATCAATACCCTCTGTGATAGACAGTCCATTCTAAGAATGACAAGATCAGGAATAGCTTGGCTTTGTTAGGAAGGAAGAGTTAGCAGGGAAGAGCACCAAAATATGACTGGAGAAATTGATCAATGATTTGGCCTATTGGATGACGGCAATTCAAGAAAACCAACAGGGTTTACTTTAGGCCGATCGTTCTCTCTCTCGGCTCAACCTATCTCAGTTGAAAAGCCAGAGAAATCACATCATTTTCAGTGCAACATGACTGGGATGATTTGAGACGATAAAAATATGTTTTACTGTTCTTTACACCAAAACAAGGGAAACCTATTTGCCATCTTGAATGTCATCACCTTCATTTTAATTCCAGGGAAAAGAAGTAGCTTTTTGAAAACAAGAAGGGAGGGAGGGAGGGAGGGAGAGAGAGAGAGAAAGAGAGAGAGAGGAAGGAAGGAAGGAAGGAAGGAAGGAAGGAAGGAAGGAAGGAAGGAAGGAAGGAAAGAAAGAAAGAAAGAAAGAAAGAAAGAAAGAAAGAAAGAAAGAAAGAAAGAAAGAAAGAAAGAAAGAAAGAAAGAATGAATCAGAATATTCATGAACTGGCAAAGACATGGTAACAAAGTAAGTCAATGAAGAGGCATTCCAACTGGGTCAGCCAATAAGGACTTCTTTTGGAAATAGAAACTTAAGAAAGGAGTCTGGGGGTGGCTTAGTTGTGCTCAGCTCTAAAATGAAACTAGTCTGATCTTGCCTGTCTGCTGAACTGAAACTAAGAACTTACTTACAATCTCTCCTTTCTACCACATTGGAAGAATCTGCTGTTGGTATTTTAAATTTACTTCATGTGTTATGTGTATAAAGAAGTTAATGAATCCTACTGAATCAGTTATCTGTGTATGCTTTCTGGATTTGATTTTCTGCAACAAACTCTGACAGACAGACAGACAGACAGACAGACAGACAGACAGACAGAAAGAAAGAAAGAAAGAAAGAAAGAAAGAAAGAAAGAAAGAAAGAAAGAAAGAAAGAAAAGAAAAGAAAAGAAAACAGGTAAAGTGATGATGGAATGCAATCTAATGTACTACATCAGATACAGCATATAGTTAGGGGCTGTGTGTGAACAAGAATGAAGACAAATATACCTGTCACAGGATAATGTTGCAGGATCCAATCTAGGTTGGTCATTGGGACCAGAAGTTTTGTCTTCCAAGCTTTCTGACCCATACTGTAGACCATCCTTGGGGAACATCTCTATACAGAATCTGAGTTTTTTCTATGTGTAGTATTTATGTGATACCCGGTTGAGTGTGGCTTCTTATTGGTTGATTGTGTTGTTGGTGGCCAGCTATCATTGGCTATTGTTTGTGCTGTCAAGTCCTTGGCTCCCAAGTCCGTCTTGTGTGTGTAAAACCTGCCTTCCCTTGCACAATCATCTTTCTAGAAATCTATAGCTTTCCTACTTCTCTAGTCCCACTGTTATAAGAGAAAGTATCAAGCAAAACACTTCAGCCTAGAAAGCCAAGGATATTGAATAATAGAGTCTTCAAATTGGAAAGGTTGGGCATGAAGAAAACATAACATTTTCTTAATATTGCAGTTCTAAAGGATTAGTAAAATGAATTCCAAACAGCCCAAGAATGATTTTGAAAGGAATAGTCTCTTTTACAGAGGGCAGAAAAATGATGGGAAAATCATATATATATATATATATATATATATATATATATATATATATATATATATATATATATATATATATGTATATGTATATGTATATGTATATGTATATGTATATGTATATGTATATGTATATGTATATGTATATGTATGTATATATATATATATATATATATATATATATATATATATATATATATATATATATATATATATATATGAAGGAAGGAAGGAAGGAAGGAGGGAAGGAAGAAAAGAAGGACACAAATTTGTGTATGTATGTATGTATGTATGTGTACATACACATATATATATATATATTTGTTTTCTTAAGTTTTCGCGGGTACTTACATGTATGGCATTAGCATTCAGCTTTGTTCAGGTATTTTCCCATGTCATTGTAGTTGTGCTTTTAAAGTTGCAGCAACGTTTTGGCAGAATCTCATCTGCCATCATCAGGCTTCTGTATAGTGTTCATCTGTGAGTCAGGTTTTTACAGTTGTCTGTAAAAAGTCTGTAAACTGTAAAAGCACAACTACAATGATGTGGGAAAATACCCGAACAAAGCTGAATGCCATACATGTAAGTACCCATGAAAACTTAAGAAAACATGTATGTATGTATGTATGTATGTATGTATGTATGTATGTATATGTATGTTTTCTGAGGTTGTTGCAGGTATTTGTATGTGGATCTTTGGTTATTCAGATATATATATATATAAAGGAAGGAAGGAAGGAGGGAGGGAGGGAGAGAAGGAGGGAAGGAAGAAAAGAAGGAAGGACACAAATTTGTCACAAATTTAAATATTTTTCACATATATCAACACAAGGTGATTTGAACTTATGAATGGGTCATCACAAGTTCCTTTCTATATACCTTATCATGTTGCTTGTCTTACATTACTTTAAACACCTTTCTTTTTTCAAATATTCAGGAAACAGTGATTAAGGAAATTTAATAAACAGATCCTCATAGAACTTGCACATCATAATACATAATTCTATTTCTTGTCCAAAGCTTTTTAGTTAACCATACACCTTTCCCTCCAGTATAGTTTGCCTCCGAGTTATATTGCTAACATTTAAATAAAAACATTATATTTGGGACAATAAAAATATTACATTGCAATGCTCAGAATTTCCTAAAATTACACCCCCTGTACACAATTCACTGAGACAGCTTACATCCCATCAAGGTACAGAATTGAAATGTTGATAAGTAACCCTCTTGGGGAGAATTACATATGCCAACTTAAGGTCAGGTATAAAAACAAGGGAATTGGGAAATGACATGTAAGAATGCATATATTTTTTTTTGGTCTGTGTTCTTTCCATCTGTAAAATTTGTGCAAAAGTATCACCCAGTCTACACTGGCATTTTGTCATAATCCCCAAGGAGTAATAATGTTGCCTGAGGATGAGACTGAATCACTGGTGATCTTCCTACCGCTAGTGACCTATAGATGACATTTGGTACCCAATTAATTAGACATACTTCTTTTGAAGGAAATGACATACCATGCATAATTAGAATGGGCATCAAAGTTAGAATCATTGTCTCATTATTCCAATGAAACCACCCTGTGGCACTTAACGATAGTGTTGTAATGTTCCCCACAATGTTTCTACTCTCACTGTGATTAAGAGGGGATGCCGACTTAGTTTTAGACTGATTCCCTGGAGAAGGAAGGAAATTTGGCATCTGGAAGCAAAACTTGGAATGTGAAGAAGGATACTGCAAAGCTAACACGTATTCCCAAGAGTCACCTTATATAGACCATACAATCTTCTGGCCTCCCCCTCCCCCCTCCCTGTGTGTGTATGTGTGTGTGTGTGTGTGTGTGTGTGTGTAGACGCAGGTATTTGAGATTCCTCACCCTAGTAGAAAAGTCATGTATATTTGAGGCACACAGAGGGAAAATGGCATTTCTCCCTCTTTTATTAAACAACCTCTTTCCAACATGTGATTCCAATTTTCCCTACTTTGGATCCTCCTGAAATCTATAACCCCCAGAATTATCAAGCAGCAAGTCATACTGGTCAGAAATTCTGAAATTTGATCCCAGTTTAATTGGAAGAGGTTCAACTAGCAATAAAATCTGGAACAATGAAATGTCTGGATTTAAATTGATGTAGCAATAATATTTAGACTTATATAGCACTGTTTACAGCACTTCCTAGCCAGTTTACAATGTAGAAGTATTATTTGTATATTGCCTCCAAAAATCTGGGTCCCTTATTTTACCAACCTAGGAAGGATAGCAATAGCACTTAGACTTATATACCACCTCACAGTGCTTTTACAGCCCTCTCTACGCAGTTTACAGAGTCAGCATCTTGCTCTCAACAATCTGGGTCTTCATTTTACCCACCTCAGAAGGATGGAAGGCTGAGTCAACCTTGAGCCCTGTCAGAATCAAACTCCAGGCTGTGGGCAGAGTTTATGCCACCCATCTCACTGTTCCTGTTCCCCAGGCAGTAACTATAACACCTAGATCTACATGGGAAAAAGTTGTGTGCCCTGGCAAATAAATGGACAATTTCAGATCTTATGAACCAAAATGTCCATCGAGAGAAATAACTTCTCTCTGCATGAGTCTATGTCTCTTTATAAGCAGGAGTAGACTTCCAGCCTTGAAATGTAGGAGGAAATGAGAACTGCATAAGCAATGGTTTCACAAAGGGAGTATGTTGAGAAAACATATTTGTAAATGATGACCACTCAATATGACTGTCTCAGGACTGGTGGATTCTTGTTTCCTGCTTAAACAGAGGCTGAACCTATAAAGCAATAGCAATAGCACTTAGACTTATATACCACTTTCCAGTGTTTTACCCTCTCTAAGCAGTTTACAGAGTCAGCCTCTTGCCCCCAACAATATGCACCCTCATTTTACCCACCTCAGAAGGATGGAAGGCTGAGTCAACCTTGAGCTGGTGAGATTCGAACTTCCAAATTGCAGGCAGCTGATAGTCAGCAGAAGTATCCTGCAGTACTCTAACCACTGTGCCACCGTGGCTAATAGAGAATATTTTTAGCTCAGGATTGACATGAGGGGTCCTTGGTGCTCTCTGAGTTTGCTTGTTCCCTTGCAGATGTTTCATTACCCTAACTAGGTAACATCTCAGTGCTAGTCACTGGCTGGTTGGCTGGCTTCTCTATTAAAAAAAAAAAAAAAATTCTGCTGGGAAGGATTCCAGAATATAGCACCTTTTCATTTCAAGAAAAAGAGTAAGGGTTCTCTAATGGTTTCAGTCCTCAGATGTATAATTGATATGGGAATGGAAGAAACAGAACCTGATTTCTTTATCATTCTTCTGCTTTACTCATCATAAGAAGAATGTCTGAAAAGGAGCAGGTGCTTTTAACTTCTACATTCAATCCCTTCTGTTCCTTTACCTCCTTTCAAACTGCTATATTAGTGATGCACAGGTGTTTATTAAGAAACAATTGAAATGCATTTTAAGAGGTGCTAGATAAAGTTTCTCTCTCTCTCTCTCTCTCTCTCTCTCTGTGTGAGTGTGTTTGCTTAAACATAAATACACACTTTTATTTAAAGTTCCACTGATGTACAAATATACTCCCAGAAATTGGGAAAAAAAATCTTTCTGGAAAGTGAAAATTAACACCCAGGCACATCAGATAGTGTCAACGAGATGAACATTGTCATTAAAAAAGAAAGAAAGAACCAAAACAAACAAATAAGGTTTTGTAGTCAATCAATTTTCTTGCGGAGTTCAAATGTTAATTCTTTATTTCCTTGTTTGTTTGTTTTTCATAGAACCAGAGGTTCCACAGGAATTAATTTCAAATTATTTCCGCTTTTTTCAAAAACGAAAGTGGTGCTAATATGCGGAAGTGCCTGAATAGAATGAAGACCCGTCAAAAATGCACTGTTCTTAAGAAATGACTTGTACTGAAAAAAGAAAAAGAAAAGAGCAAAGGAAAAGAAAAAAGGAAGAAAACAATAGAAGAAACATCCCTTTCATCATCAGCAAGTATAATCAACACCAACAATTTATCAATGTTTTTCAAAATACAATCCAGTGCATCTCCACTCTGTGCCTCACTCTTTTAGCCCATTGCTAAATCTTCAGCTCTCTTTATTAATCAGCAGAAGTCTTAATTGTTTGGCTGGTTGAAAGATGGGCAGCTATATAAATGAGACCGGGGGGGGTGAGGGAGGGAGAGAGATATTATATATAATATTATATAATAAATCTATTATATGGTTAGCTGGCAGCAGGTAGGGATGGCTGAGTAGAGCGAGGACTCAGATGAGGGGACGGGACCATTAGAGAGTGGAATGCTTCCTTCAGAGATTGTGGGGGCTGGCAGCAGCAATGAGGAGGTTCCCGAGGAGCCTGTGCCAAGTGCATGTGCACACAGGGCTGCTTGCAGGAAAGAGCAGCTGCAGCAGCATGGGCGACTTGGGAGTAAGGCTGCAAGGTAATGGCCCCTCCTTCAAGAAGATAAAAGCCAGCTGTGAATTGGATGTTCTTTGTAGGAAACAAAGACATTTTGAAACTAGAGCTTCGTAGACATTGCAGTATCTTAAGTTGGTATTTGAAGACTCTCGTGTTGTAAAATATCTTTAGGTAACCTTATCTGTTAATCTTGGCAGCCTCCCATAGCTTTGGCAAGCTCATGCTTATCAAAGTTAATTAGTTTGCAGCAGCCTTTTAACCGGGGATTCATAAGACTCATTAAAAGGTTTATATTCCCTTTGGTTCATTTTGGTTTTATTGGAAAAGGGTTTGGGTCAGAACAGATATAGTTTATCAGAAATAAGAACTTAAATATTTGTATACCCACTAAGCAAATTCTCCATAATCTATCTCTTCAAATAATCACAGTAGTAAATAATTACAAAAGAATATTGGATCATTGTTTGGTACAATGGCCATCTTGATATAAAATCATAGAACCATAGTTGGACGTTGGAATCTTCTAGTCCAACTTCCTGCCCAAGGAAAGAAACCTTATCCTAGTGATGGCTAACATTTTTGGCACTAAGTGCCCAAAGCATGCATGCGCACATCCCCAAAATGCAATACTTGCATGTCTACACCCTAGCTGGTGGGAGGCGCGCATGCGCAGCAGAGCCAAGCTGGGGTGACAGCTCATGTGTCATGCCCCTGTTGGAATCTGTCTCAGAGGGGAAAGCCAAACAGCTGACAAGGAGTGGGAGTGTGGCTCCATTGGCTGAGGAGGAAATTGGGGATGAGCAAAGTCTGGCTGGGCAGAGCAGGAAAAAGGTAGAACAAGTGAAATGGAATTCAGAGGAAGACCCAGACCGACCCCCTCTTCATCCTAGGGCATGCAGGGAGGAACGGAGAAGAGAGCAACGTGAGTTGCATGGCTTGCAGGGCAGGAAAGGGCCCTAATTCCCTTCATTAGCTGCAGCTGGGAATACAGTATATAAAAGAGGAAGCTGCGCACAGCAAGTTGTTAGAAACAAATGTGAATTTCATAATCTGGCCACACGGGAAAGAAAAACTGAACAACTTCCTCACACACCTCAACAGCCTACACCCCAAAATACAATTCACCATGGAAACAGAAGCCAACAATCAACTTCCCTTCCTAGATGTCTTAGTATACAAAAAATCCAATGGCTCCCTAGGACACACCATCTACCAAAAGAAAATGCATACAAACCGCTATCTACACGCACTCTCACATCACCACCCAGCACAGATCAATTCCGTAGCCGAGACACTCATCTCCAGAACAAAATGCTTAGCCGATGAACAATACTTAAAAACCGAACTACACACTCTCACTAACATACTAACAGCCAATGGATTCCAAAGAAAGAAGATTACCCACCTAATCCAAAAACAAACCCCAACCAAAATCCAAGACAGAGAACAAGAGAACGGCAAAGCCCTCCTCCCATATATAAAAGGCACTACAGACAAAATCAGCAAGATCCTCCAAAAACACAACATTAAAACAGCATTCTGCACAAACAGAAAAATATCCACCATCCTAAGAAACCCTAAAGACAGAATCGAGTTAGAAAACCAAGGAGTATATGAAATCCCATGCACCGCCTGCCCCAACACATACATCGGACAAATCAACAGAAGAATTAGCTCACGCATTGAAGAACACAAGAACTCAATGAAAAAAGAAGAACCGACCTCTTCCCTGGTCCAGCACCTCAAAGCCACAGGATATGAGATTGACTTTAAAAATACCAGAACTATCGCCAAAACTCAACACTTTGACAACAGAATAATCAGAGAAGCCATAGAGATAGAAAAACACCCACACAGCATGAATAAATGAGATGATACCTCCCACCTACCAGCCATTCGGAAACGCACCCTCATTAACAAATGAGTACCTAACATGAAGAATGACACCAGACTCACACCCATGAAGACCACAAACGATGCTACCACCACACTTCCATGTAGAAAGCAGATTCACACCCACACAGATGATGAGACATGACCACAGCTCAGAAGCCGCACTGCAGCTGCATCACTACTCGCTTCAAACCCCTCCGACCCATACATGAAGCAAACTGACACCCAACATGAAGATGTGGCATGACAACAAATGCGAAGCCAAACAACAGGGTCACAGCTCACCAGCTCAAATCCCCCAACAACTAAGACTAATGTTATGTCCCTGGAACTTACCAAAGTCCCCACCCAGGTCCGTTCATGCTGCGGGCGTTTGCTGCCCCTCATTGGCTAGCCTCCCTCGACGGCCGGCTATAAAAGCCAGCTGCAGGGTCCGGCCAGCCGCTGATCGCTGTGAGCCTGCTCCAGGCAGGGCTAACACGTTCAGTCCTTTATTGTTACAATAAAGTCTTGTTGCATTCTAGCCCTGGTCTAGCCTCTCATTGCTCAACTACAACACTGGCGACGAGGATGGGATGGCTACCAGAGGCAATTCGCAACAGCTGAAATCACTAAAACCGCTGAGCCGCAGCCGCGCTGCCGGAGAGCTCGGTCAGCAAGAGCGAAAGTAATAAGCATCTGTAGCTGCTTGTTAGCAAGCTACAGGGGAAAAGTGAAGCGCTGCGAGCCGCAGCGCTCAACACAAAAGAGCGCGAAATTCAAGCGGCTGTCGTTTGATTTCTTGCCCGAATACAGCGCGGTGCTGTTATTCCGAGTCACTGACACTTACGCAGGCGCGAAATTCAAAGCGCTATCAGAGGCGGCAAGCCATCACCGCCTACGCTCTCCAGGGCGCGAATTCAAAACGCTGCCAACAGCCGTTGCAGCTTAGCCACATTGTAGCCCAGAGAGAGCAGAGAGGTTCTGTGGAGCCTCTCCAGAGCTGTAGTCACTAGCCTGACAAGAGCACAAAGTGCCATTTTGTTGTCCCAGAGAGATTTCTCAACAGCATAACGCGCAGGAGTCCTCATCATGAACTCCAACCCAGCCGTCCCACCGTTCAAGCCGGAAGAAGAGAAGTGGGAGTCATACAAGAATCGTTTTAACCACTACATTGACGCTATCGGTCTGGCTGATGCTGGGGAGCACAGAAAAAAGTCATTCTTCCTCAGTTATTGCGGAGCCATCGTTTTTGATACCGCCACAGCACTCGTCGCTCCACGTGAATTAAAGAATGTCCCCTGGGCAGAGTTGCTAGAGATTCTCACCAATCATTACTCCCCCAGACCATCACAAATCGCGAGGTGTTTCACCTTCCGGATGAGGAAGCAAGCGGAAAAAGAAACCGTCAACCAATATATGGCCGCCTTGAGGACTGCAGCCCTCCACTGCGGGTTCGGGAACTATCTTGATGACATGCTCCTCGACCAGCTCGTCTGCGGGGTCAAAGACCTTCACCTCCAAAGGCGACTACTCGCCAGGAAGGACCTCAACCTATCCCAGGCCGTCGAGGAGCCTTAGCAGCAGAGCTGGCAACCCAGTCAGCCACTGAAATTCAAGGTCCCGTTCCCAAACAAAGCTGCACCACCGTTCATTCAGAAGAGGTAATCAACGAAGATGACCCTAACGATCAAACAGACATCCACCGCCTCACCCATGCCAAACAACCACAGGCAGGAGCCAGGCAAGAAACCAACAGCGCACCCAAACACATCATCCTGTGCCTATCCTGTGGCGGACCTCACTCGAGAGCTACGTGCAAGTTCAAGGGTGCCATCTGTAACCATTGCCAAAAAAAAGGCCACATCACTAGAGTCTGCCAGGCCGCGCACAACTCAGCACAAAAGGTTCCTTCCTTCTCCCATTCTGGGCCCCAAAGGCAAGTACTAAATTGTCACACTTGCTACCATGCTAACCACACCTGTCACTCTATTAGTAAAATAACACTCTCCATTTTATTAGAAGGTAAACCTTGTCGTATGGAGGTTGACACGGGGTCAGCGCTCTCAATCATCTCTTGGAGCACCCTCAAGAAAATCCAGCCCAGACTATCCAGAAACCAGCTCCAGAAGTGCCAGATCTCCTTGAGGGATTATCAGGGAAAAGACATTCCAGTACTCGGCAAAGGCAAGTTCCTTGTTAATTTTAAAGCTTTCAAAGGCCACCTGCCTCTAGTGGTAGTTAACGGCAACCTCCCCAGTCTTCTGGGGCTTGATTGGTTCCCCTACCTCGGCCTAGGGTTAACAGGAGTCCATGCTGTCTCAGCTTCTGACACTGACTCCTTATTCACTGACTACTCAGACGTATTCAGCAATGAGTTAGGGTGTTATAATGGTACCCCCATCTCATTTGCAGTTGACCCCCAAGCGGTTCCAGTCCGGCTGAAACTGCGTGGAGTCCCATTCGCCATTCGGCCTAAACTGGACGCAGAGCTCGATAAATTATTAAAGCAAGGGGTCATTGAGCCGACAGACTTCGCCAAATGGGAGACGCAATTGTCACACCCCTTAAAAAGGATGGCAGCCTGAGAATTGTTCAGATTACAAAACAACAATCAACCGCTTTCTACAAGTTAGCGCGTACCCAGTCCCGGTCATTCAACATTTATTGCATACCTTTGAGCCTGGCAACATTTTTGCCAAATTGGACATGTCACAAGCGTATCAACAGTTCCCTGTTGACAACCAAACAGCCGAACTGCAGACCATTGTGACCCACAGGGTGCTTTCCGTGCAAGCGTCTCCAATTTGGCGTAAGTGTTGCCCGGGCATCTTCCAATCCCTCATGGAGCGTATACTACAGGGCCTCCCTGGCGTAGTACCCTACTTGGACGACATATTGGTCTCGGCCAGGGACAGACCCCAACTCTTCCAGAGAGTCAGAGCAGTGTTAGACAGGTTCAGACAGCATGGCCTCAAATTAAAAAGGAGAAATGTGCCATTGCCACTAGACAGGTGGACTTTCTGGGCTATAGAATTGACGCCTCAGGCATTCACCCCCTAGAGTCCAAGGTCAAGGCAATTCACGAGGCACCCACGCCAACCACTAAAGCCGAGCTACAAGCCTTTTTGGGATTATTGAACTTTTATGCATCATTTCTACCTCACAAAGCATCAGTAGCAGAGCCTTTACACAGGCTCTTAGATAAAAAAGCACCTTGGCACTGGGGACACAAGGAAGACACCGCTTTCGCGCAGTCAAATCACTGCTCACATCTGACGCGGTCCTTATTCAATTTGACCCACACCTTCCACTGGTACTAGCCGTGGATGCATCCCCTTTGGGATTGGCGCCGTATTAAGCCATAGACTACCCAACGGCTCCGAGGCACCAATCGCTTTCTTTTCCAGAACGCTCTCAGCGACAGAGCGTAACTATAGTCAGATCGACAAGGAGGCTTTAGCCGCAGTGGCCGCGGATTAAGAAATTTCATGAATTCCTGTTTGGCCACAACTTTGAGCTAATCACGGACCACAAGCCTCTCCTGGGTCTTCTTTCCGGAGACAAGCAGACTCCCCAAGTGTTGTCCCCCAGAATGACGAGGTGGACCTTGTTCTGGCGGCTTATTCGTACAAGCTCATCCACCGCCCAGGAAAAACGTTAAGCCACGCAGACGCCCTCAGCCGCTGCCCCCTACCAGCTCCAGCGGAAGACCCGGCACCAGTCCATGCCATCTTCGATGTCACCAAGCTCGACCTTCCTGTCACCGCCTTGACATCGCCACCAAATCCAAGACGGACAAAACCATCGCCCAGGTACTGGACTGGGTGAGGAGGGGGTGGCCGGGCTCTAACCTCGCAGCCGAATTCACACCTTTTAAGACCCGTCAACAGGAACTGTCTAGCATACAGGGCTGCCCGTTGTGGGGCACCGGGTTGTTATTCTGGCCTCACTTCGCACACCAGTCTTAGAGGCACTACGAGGCCACCCGGGCATCGTCCGGATGAAGGCGTTGGCACAGAGCTACGTCTGGTGGCCTGGCTTGGGCGCGACATCGTCAAGTGGGTAAGCTCATGCCAACCCTGCCAGGAATCCAGACCATCCCCTCCAGTCACCACCCCACAAAGTGGGAGAGCGCCAACGCGCCTTGGTCAAGGCTACACATTGACTTAGTGGGTCCAATACACGGCAAAACCTTCTTGGTGGTCGTAGACTCATACTCTAAATGGATCGATGTGGCCCAACTATCCATGACCACCACGCTAGCAGTTACCAAGGCTCTAACTCGCCTATTCGTAACACACGGGCTACCAGATACCATAGTTTCGGATAACGGCCCCCAGTTTGCCTCAACAGAATTTAGCCATTTTGCCACAAATCTTGGCATCCGACATATCTTCACGGCTCCCTTTCATCCTGCCAGCAATGGACTGGCGGAGAGAGCCGTTAGATCCACAAAAGAAGCGTTAGCCAGATTCAGCAAAGAAGATTGGCATCACAGACTCTCCCGTTTCTTGCTAAGCCAACACTCAACCCCTTGCATGGTCACCAACAAATCCCCTGCTGAACTTCTGATGGGTAGACGCCTAAGAACTGTGTTGGATAGGCTCCACCCTCACTATTGCCCTGACACCCCTCTCGCTTCAATGACGGGGTCAGAGATTTTGTCTTGCAGGAACATGTATTTGCAAGGAACTATGCCGGAGACCCACTGTGGATTCCAGGAGTGATAGTAGCCATCACGGTCCCGGTCGTACCGAGTCCAGCTGGAAGACGGCCGCATCTGGAGAGACACCTGGACCAGCTAAGGAAGCGACAGGGTACCTTCGCCAGTGTCGGATCGTGGGCTCAGGTCGACCCCCAGGTGCCATACCAAGCTCCCATCGAAGACCATACCAGAATCTCTTCGCCACCACCGCCCGGACCAGGGAGCAGGCAGTAGTCCGGGACTGCCCGATGGGTCCGCCACCAGAACCAGTAGACGGGGCCACGACATCACCAACCAGAAGCACTACACCGGTGCCTGTGCAGCCCTCAGGGCGAGGCTGCACCCCATCACCAACCCCACCGGGTGCCATGAACTCTGAGACACTTGGTAACTCACTGGAGTTACGGACGCTCGGCGCCAGCACAGACCGCCCGCTTATTTAAGTGACTATGCGTGTTCGCATCTGGGGGAAGGGGTGTTATGTCCCTGGAACTTACCAAAGTCCCCACCCAGGTCCGTTCATGCTGGGGGCGTTTGCTGCCCTCATTGGCTAGCCTCCTCGACGGCCGGCTATAAAAGCCAGCTGCAGGGTCCGGCCAGCCGCTGATCGCTGTGAGCCTGCTCCAGGCAGGGCTAACACGTTCAGTCCTTTATTGTTACAATAAAGTCTTGTTGCATTCTAGCCCTGGTCTAGCCTCTCATTGCTCAACTACAACAACTAACCTGAACACAGCCAAGTCCCCACCTGAACAGAACACACCCCCAGTCAATCAGAACACAGCCAACCCCCACCCAATCAGAACACAGCCAAGCCCCCACCCAGTTAATTTGCACTCCCACTGGCAGTTAAAAGAAAAAAACAGCTGCAAGCTCACATTACTCCAAGAAGCACAAAGCCGAAGACACAAGCCTGAAGAGGACGAATGAGATTTCATCAAAATGTCGCCAAAATACTTCCAATTTTACATGGGAGAAAACCCGAATAACCAAAGATCGATCGATCGATCTATCTATCTATCTATCTATCTATCTATCTATCTATCTATCTATTCTTAAGTTTTCACAGGTACTTACGTGTATGGTATTCAGCTTTGTTCGGGTATTTTCCCACGTCATTATAGTTGTGCTTTTAAAGTTGTAGCAACGTTTCGGCAGAATCTCATCTGCCATCATCAGGCTTCTCTATTGTGTTCGTCTGTGAGTCAGTCTTTCACAGCCATTTCTGTTTTAAATTTGGGGCTAGCCTACTGCTGTGCCAGAATGATTTTTTCTTCATCCTGATTGGTTGGGAGTCTTGGTCTGTGTTTATCGGTCTTGGAGTTTGCTGTGTTCTGCTTGATTGGTGTTTCTAATATCTTCTGTCTGTTTTGTGGCTTTTTTTGTCTTGGTTGGCTGGCAACATTGTGTTTCCTGTATTGGAGGCTTTTAATGCAGCTTGGCTCCGAGTAAATGGATGGCTATCATTTGTTAGGAAGCTAGGTTTCATCTGGGTGCCTGGTTGGGGTGTGTTTGAGCTGGAGGTATCAGGGGGGGGATATGTTTGTGCCCAGGTGTTTGCCTGGCTAGTGGTGTGGAGATTTTTTTTTGTTTGTGAGTGCAGGCTTCCAAATAATTGACAGTCTGGTGGAATCATCTCTTCGATTCATGCTTTCAGGTCTTTTTTCAATCTCTATGGCTTCTGTGATAATTCTGTCGTTATAGAAAACCCCAGCTACAGAATTATTAGAGAAGCCATAGAGATTGAAAAAAGACCTGAAAGCATGAATAGAAGAGATGACTCCACCAGAGTGTCAATTATCTGGAAGCCTGCACTCACAAACAAAGAAACAAAAATCTCCACACCACAAGCCAAGCAAACACCTGGGCACAAACAGACACCACCACTACCCCGATACCTCCAGCTCAAACACACCCCAATATACATATATATATATATAATTGTTGCTTGGCAACTTAAGCCTTTGAAGAGACAGCACAGACAGCACAGAATATTTCAGCAAGATATTGTTGGTTACCTCTAATTGTCTATACTATTTAAATGAGTGTCTCAAAATGACAAGAAGTATGAGTGCTACTATAGATTCCTGACCATGCTTCATGGTTAGTTTACAATAAGAATGGTTGAAATTTCAATTTCAAATTTGTGACAAGAATAAATGTTAGAATAGAAATAGAAATAAGAGGAGAACAAGAATATACATAATATAACAAGATATCTGTAACAATAAGAGGGAGGTTTAGAAATTGAATGATGATAGATATGTTTAAACAATATGAAACAATGAAAATGATATGTAATAACTATAAGTAATGATATTACATTTATTTGTACTAAAATATATGATACCCAGGTATCACACTGTTTAAGCATTGATATGTATAAGCAATATAAAATAAAAACTTGGCAAAAAAAGCAATGAAAATTAATGCACATCCACAAATATAACTTATCAGTTTTACAGGTGCTTTTCAAAATTATATCCAAATTACACCTTTATTTTTAGTTGTGCTACGGATGTAATGTCACCTGTAACTTAATTGACTAAAATTAGTGCCTAGGAAAAATATGTGATCAGAATTTTCCCAGAATCTACAAAACAATTAATATGGACTTTCCCAGCTGTTACGATTTGAATAACATCTGTTTGAATACAGGTAATCTTGTCTTGTGCATTCACATTTACATCAGAGTTTAAAAAGCAACTCTACAACCAATCCTATTTATAACCTTTGCAGGTCTATAAAGCAAAGGAAGGGGAACGAAAAGGTAGTGTGACCTAATGGTTAACATGCTCAGTTTGTCAACCAAAAGATTGGCAGTTTGAGACCCAAATACCATGTGACAGGATGAATTCCTGTTCTTGCCCCAGCTCCTGTAAACCAAAATATGCAAATGCAAGTAGACAAATAGGTATCACTTCAGTGTGGAGATTACAGTGTTCTGTGCCCTTCAACATATAGTCATGCTGGTGACTTGACCATGGAAGCATCTTCAGAGAATGTTGGCTCCCTTGACCAGGAAATGGAAATGAGCACTACAGCCTAGAGTTGGACATGACTGGTCAGGATAAATATTTACCTTGTTTTTATCTTATTAAAGCAAGGAAAGCTGAAGTCAGATCAGAAGCACAGTGTCATGCCCTTAGTAGAGTAGGACTCTGAGGGAGAGGAGGAACAGCCAACAGGGAGTGGAGGTGTAGCTCCTGAGGTTGTGGAGGAGGCTGGGGAAGGGCAGAGGCCAGCTGGGCAGCCAGAGGAAGAACCAGGCCCATCCCCTCTTCATCCTAGGACATGCAGGGAGGAACGGACAAGGAAACTACTTGACTTATGAGAGAGGAAGTGGCCATGATCCCCCTCATTAGTTGTAGCTGGGGAGAATAATATGTAAGAGAGACGGTTACAACACAGGGTTGCCAGAAGCAAAACATGTTTTATTTTGGGCTGAAGTTATCTTGGTGAGCGTCCTTCCAACAGATTGTGCCTTGTTATCTCCTTGAAATTGGTAATTACTTATCCTGGTCCATTGTGGAATTTCCTTCATTGTAGTTTGTTTGGGTTTTTTTTTATTTCACCTCTATCTGCTCATTAAGTTCAGACTGTATTGCTTCTTTTGAAGATTATTTTTGAGTATATTTTATCTCCAACTGAGAATTATTGAACAGTGTGGCCAGGTTGCGGGCATTAAAGGACATTTATTTACATTTTGGATTTTGTTACATTTGTGTTATACTCCAGGTCATCACACACAATTGTGGCTTCACTTAGAAACCACTTTGGTCAACAAACAAGTTGCCAACTCCAACTGTGGTCACCAAAGAAAGACTGCCTGTATCTTGACCTTCTCACCTTGGATTTTGCCTACCTCTTTGAAAGCTCTTGTTTTTGATCAACTAATCATTGATAGGCAGTTCCACAAATTGGACATTTCCTGTTTTAAACAGGAAGAAGACTGCATTGTTTTCACAGTGTCATACTTGAAAACAGCCTTATGGCTAGTTTCTGAAGAATGTATGGAAATTTCCCCCAAGTTCTGGAGACTTCTAATTTCGAAGGAGACAGGCCCTGCGTGGATTCATCGCGAGAGATGGATATTAAATACAGCCTGCCGTATAATAAAATAACCTGTTATGCCTTTTGTTCTAAAAATGCTTCCCCTGCTGTGACATCAATTGCACCTTACATGCATGGATGAATTTCCAACTGATAATGTCATTATATGTGCAAAGAGATAAGCAGGACAGAAACAGAGTTTAACCCTAGGAGGAAAACCACATATACAGGCATTCCTACCTATAGACAAAAGAATATACTTTGCTTTTCCTTTCTTTTTTCCTTTTTTTCAGAACAGAAATTACCTTCCAAATTATAACACATTGCTGCAATGATTTTATCCATCAATTATAGATAATTGAAAGAACGCAATTCCTTCATTTTAACTACAGTTTCATTTATAACACCTAATGTTAATGGCTTGTGGAAGGGGTTTTTTATATATTGGCAAAGGTATTGTCTAAGTTTTAAAAAAAATGAGAACTTAATTTGCTTTGTTACAAGAGATCTGTATGCTTCCAAAGAGAGCTAGATCTTACAGAAAGGCTGGATGGTCAAATAATAGGTAGAGTAGGTAACACATTATAAATGTTTTGGATTTTAATTCGTTGATTTTCTAAAGTGATTAAGGTAAAGGAGTCCCTGCAGATTTTATTCCCCTAGTCGTTGCTGTCTATAATAAGTGGTTCTCATCTGTTTCAAAATCATTGAGACAGCGCTGTCTGAAGACATTTCCATGATCATGTGGCTATCATGACATCATGGAGCACTGTTACCTTTTCACTGGAGTGATACCTATTTATCTACTTGCAATTGCATGATTTTGAGTTGCTAGGTGGACCGGAGCTGAGGTGAGGAAGGATACTTACATACAAACTATCTGAGCAAAGTTATGGATTACAAGCATTAAAAAAAATCCTTGTTAGCTAAATTTGAGATCTAATCTGGAACTTTGTCTGAAATAGTATAGGGTTTCCTGAAGTGATGGGTTGCTGCTTGGTCAGACCACTTCAGGTGAACCAGTAGTTGTGATCATTAGCTGGGGACCCACCCATCCTTGCACTATCCTTTCTATATATAATTAATTTTCTGACTTGTTCCCCCTACCCACACTGCCCAGCTGAGTTCCACACCACACCTGCTGTATACACTAGAGCTGCCTGAGTAGATTAGCTGCATGTTTGAAACCCCAAAGAGGCACATGTGTGCTCAAATCAGAGAACTGGTTGTTAACATAAGTTCAGCCCACTTCTGCTTTCCTGCCTAAGCAGGGATGTGCACAACAACCCTTCCAACTCTGTTATTCTATTCTATTCTATTCTATTCTATTCTATTCTATTCTATTCTATTCTATTCTATTCTATTCTATTCTATTCTGGGGCACAAAATAAGGTTAGGTCACAAAATGAACACTTTAGTCTAAGCAAACCTACATGGTACCTAAAACACACATGTCTATATGTATTTTCTAAATTTGTAAACTAATTGTATGGACCACAAAGTAATTGGAAATGATATAAATCAAACTTTATATTTGATTATGAGAGGGGGGAAAGGCTACAAGATTTTCACCTTGAGCCTTTGAATCTGCATTCTCAAAATCTGATTTACAAATAAAAGCAAAGCAAAGCAGTCGCCAGAGACAAAGAAGTTGCTTTGTACTCTAATATGTGTAAATAGACAGAGAAAAAAACCTTTTGTATCACCAATACTTCTCTAGTTACGCACTAAAAATTATAATGATAATTGATGATACTTTATAAAGAGACTATCTTCAATCATTCAGGAAAGCGCAAACATTGTCTGAAATGAAGCTTATCAATTACATCTCTCTCTCTCTCTTTGTCTCTCTCTCTCTCTGTGTGTGTGTGTGAGAGAGAGAGAGAGAGAGAGAGTGTAGGAGGAAAGCACAGTGGTATTCAGTATTTTAAAGTGCTTTCAGACAGAAGTGTATAATTTATTTTAGTGGTTTACTGAATGCAACTCCTACTAGTATAACTGGAGGTGATTAAAGTAGGCGTCTGATTCATTAGAAGAAGAAAAAAGAAATACACAGTGAGAAATTCTGAAACCTGTAACAAATAATGTGCTTTGGCAAGGACATATTAAAATAATGAAAAAAAATGAAGAGAAAGAAATTTGGCTCTTCAAGGCAACTTGAACAAATATTAAAAGTAAGCAAAAGCAAGTTCGGAGTTATTGAATTAATGCATTCTTATTATTAGTCAAAATTTGATTTCTTTTGAGCATTCTTTTGCAACTTGTTCAATTGACTTTAATAGTTTATTTCTGCTGCTAAAATAAAGGAACTAAATATTGCTCTTCTCTCAACATGCATTTCTTATACATACAACAATCACGGTGATGGGCCATTGTTTATAATATAATAAAAGTCTGTCTCTTTATATTTTTCTATTGATATTATAGTATCCAATGCATTCTTTGAACACAATTTGTCCAGGGGACAAAAATCTATCTCATCTACATTTTTATTATATTTGTGCCTCTTCACAATATTTTATAATCCAATAAATGGATAAATGGATAAATAAATGTATTTATCTTTTTTGTATTGGGAATACAACTGATTATATTATAGTAACTAGACACCAACTAGACAGAATTGCTTTGTCTAAGAATTTGTCAAATTAAATAGTATTCCACAAGTAACATGTTAACTAGTCTCACCTTTACTTCTGGCTTTCAGGAGAAAAAGAATGAAGGATATTTAAAAAGTCTGGAATTGAGATATAAAATTTGATTAGCAAGTTCAACACCTCTAGGACTGAATATTCTACCAATTTCATGCATAAATAGACATTTTCATTATTTCAGTCCATGTAACTTAACTAATATATGATACGGTCTGGTTTAAACCATAATTTAATTTAGATGTTTTAATCAAATTAACTCAAATTGCCAAATTAGATCAACGAATCAAGTTTATCTGTGCAAAAACATTGATCTGATTTGGAACAAACATTATTCATCAAGTTGCTGAATTGGTTCAAGAGTATCACAGTTGGTTCAAGGTTGGATTTGAAATAGTGATTCAGTACAAACATTAATTTGATTCTAGAAATACTACTGAATTATTTTCAAATCAAGTCTCCAGATGAAGCCCTTTATACAAGTTAGTGCCAGTAAAATAGAAATTCTATGTGTAAGTAAAACAAGATTATTTTACCCTTATTATGTCAAAAATAAATTGTATATAAGATCTTAATAAGTACTGTGGTTTTGTTCTTTGCAATTGCCGAATTTAGCATCATAGATTTGTTCCTACTCAAAAAGGAATATTGTTCTTATAATCACTTTTGGTCTTCTGTGACATTTCTATTAATTATTAAATCTTGGTCCTATTATAAATTCTTTCTCTTTGTTCTCTCTGAATTAATCTAGTTGTTGCTTACTCCTGTAAGTTTTCTGCCTGTAACAAATGACATGCTGTCACAACATTATATTTCATGTGATGAAAACAGGCATCTAACTAGAATTATATCTATTACATCTGAACATGTCATAAAAAAGCAATGGAAAACAGACTGAAATGATAACAATTTCTTCATACGAGCAATGCTAACAACTGACAATGGGACTTGAAAATTATGGTGGAGTTATTCTGTGTTTTCTTTTTCAACAATAATATCTGGTAAATAGAGGGAGGGAGGGAGACCTTCTATATGACTTCACTGCACAAGGCTGCCATTTTGGAAAGTTCCCATTGTCTTCCATAATAATTAGTTCAACAATCACCCACACAGGCACATAAAATTCCATTTTTTCAGTTGCCCATAATGTTTTCAGTCAAGAAAGTCCAGCTTCATTAGCAGACAATATGGTAATCATCATGCAAATTGGGCTGGAGGGAAATGTGATCACAAAAGAGAAAGAGATTGATTTTGTTCCACAGCAAAAATGTCTTGAGTTTTCTTTTTGGTTTGTCTTTTTTTTTTTCTACATGAGCTGAGCGTAAGGTTAACTAGTCTCATAACTTTTAAAAAACAAACCCACATTCTGTATCATCAATTATGTCATAAAATATCGTTAAATACACATGAAACTTCAATAAGGATAGGTTGAAAATTGTGGCAATTACTGTTATAAATCATTATTTCTTTTTGCACTTATTCTGAGAAAATGTTCTGCTATGGAGCGTCATGCTGTTGAAATTAAGGAAAGAAAAGTTCATATTTCAGACATATGTAGGTGTAGGGTTCAAACTAGCTACTTTATTGATGTATGCCTATTTTACGGGAATCCTCTCAGACTGGCAGTTTGCTTCTGAAAAGACTAGACAAGGTTCAATGGATTTCAAAGAGGGGGTCAAGACCTTGCCTTTTTCTGACTACATAACAATTCCAAACCGACTCCATGCTTGAACCCTGCTCCCAAAAGTTTTTGATGTTATCATCAGAAGCAGAGAAAATATCAGGCCAATAAGGAGAATAAGCCATATTCCTCACCCCAAAAAAAAAAAAATCCTGCTAATGATTTTAAGTCAGGAAAATCCAGTGGTAAGCAAGGGAATAGCTATCAATTTTAAGTCAGAAAAATCCAGTAGTAAGCAAGGGGGCTACTACTAGCTACTAACTACTGTCCAGTTGGGCTTGTTTGTTTTTTAATCTGCTTAAATTTATGGGGACACAATTTGTTTTGGAAGTCCTTTCAAACCATGACTGGAGTGAGACGTTATAGCAAATATTTATTGATGAAACCTCCGCAGAAAATGGGTGCATGAGGGTATGCCATTTTGATTGTGCAGTCTACTTATTCTAATAGCCTTTAAGCTCCCTGGCTTCCAAAGTTTCAACCAGGGGTGGGATTCTACCGGTTCGGACCAGTTCAGGTGAACTGGTAGTTCCAGTAATTATTTGGCCCCACCCACCCACCCCCTGCCCTTGTCTGTCCTTTATTTCCATGTTTTGCAGCTCAGCTGATTCACACGGCACAGTGGATTGCCGTGCCTCAGTTCTTTTACTCACCAGGACTGCAGTAGAAGGTAAGTATTAGAAAATGGGCGGTTTTTAAATGCTGTGCACATGAGCATGCATATCTCACGCTCACTGAACCAGTTGTTACATCAATTGAATCCCATCACTGGTTTCAACTAAACCACAAGAAAAGTCATTGGGAGGAATCTCCTACTTTTTAAAATGGAGTAGATCTACTTTCACTTCTCAGTTGGAAGTCTTATGCTCAAAACGTTTTGGGAAGGATTTTTTTTTTTTTTTAAAGCAACAGATCCAATTTTTTCATCTATAAATTTGATGGAGAATTCAAATTAAATTTCCTCCCAGCTCAAGTAAGGTGTCGATTTTTTTCCATTAACAGTCAATGTTCTTGTTGTACTATGATTAGTTTCCTACAATGTACTCTACATTGGGCTGTTTTTAAAAGTAATTTTAGTAATCACACTTGATTACAAAATCCAGATGCCCATGGATAGTATCTGTGAGAGTTGCATAAGAATGACTGTTTCTTTGCTAAAACTGCAGAAAGCAATTAAGATTGTCAGTTTCCAATAAACTCTCATGAAAGAAGATGCAACTCAATTGGAGGAACAGCTCAGGGGGATATGGATTGTCCATCAAGTCTTGTATTTGTGTGTTGATTTATTTTCTGGAGTTCTTTTTTCTTCTTCCCTTCTGAGACAGAAGCTGCCTAGAATCATTGTAACTGGAAGCAGATAAAAATAAATGAGTGTCATTGACACTGAACCCGTTAAAGTGGATTCTAATTTATCAGTAACTATAAGGCATCATGATGTATTTTAAGAAAACAAATCTGTGCTTTGAAATGTACTCCTGTTCAAATTTGATGTCCTTCCAAGGTTTGAATGGAGCTATTAGTTGCTTACCACAGTAAGGTATTTATTACATATACAGTGTGTGTGTGTGTGTGTGTGTGTGTGTGTGCGTGTGCGCGCGCGCGCTTCATGTACGGAATAATGTGGGACTTTGTGCAATTGTACCCATAAGAATTTATATATTATTAATTACTTTTCCCACTTTCTCTGGTGTCTGTTACTCTAGTGTGGTCAAATTCTGGAAGAAAATTTTGATTAGTTCAAGGAGTTACTGGAGGGAAAGGCTAATCTTTTATCTGTCATGTAATAATGCATGATAGTGAAAGTGTAGCATTGAGCCTTACTACATACATATAGTTTCTCTCTCTTTCTCTCTCTATCTCTCTCTATCTATTTATCTCTGTTTCTATTTCTATCTCTATCTCTATCTATCTACTGTATCTATTTGCAGCTGCAAATGATTTGGAGAGATAAAATATGTAATTTTGAACTCATTGAACATTAATATTGTCATCAAATATATCTGAGTATGAACATAAAGCAAGATTCAAGTCCTGTGTCATCTTTCTAACCCTGATTCAATTTCTATGAAGATTATTTTATTATATAATAATGCCTAGGTGGGTAAAACTGAATGGTAAAATTAAACGGAATCTCTTTATTGTGGATGTTGTTCTCTGTTAGAGAATTCATTCTTAGAGTCTCTTCTATTTGGATGCTGAGCTTCATCCTAATTTTATTTTGCAATATTTAAATTTCGACCTTGTCTTGCATCCGTCACATAAAGAGGCCATTCCTGGATATTTTGGCATAAGAAAAGTTATTCCTATTAAATTTTGGACGTGGCCAGCCTTTGGTAGATTCAGCAAGTTTTATTTTGTGTTGTAGATTACCGTAAAAAGAATGGCAGATTATTTGAAATGCTTTGTGATTAGATATTTTTCTATCTGGTATATATATATATATAAAGTTAGGAAACTGGAGTCGACCTTAACATTGCATTTAACTTATTTTTAATGTTTCTGTTTTCTAGGTTAGTTGTATTTCCCTATCCATCAGCACCACCAAGTGGTCAGGAGTGTATTTCCTGGCTCCTACCAGTTCCCTTTCTCTACGTTGCTGAATTCTCACCTCTCCAAGCTGATGTTGAAGGCTCAAAGGCTCTGCCAAGAAATGAACAGATGGTGACCCTTGCTGAAATCTCATTTTACTAGTATATATGCAGGATTCAATTTATTAGTAAAAATGACTACATTAGGCTACAATGTGTTGGCCAGAGCTCTATTAAACCCAAGAGGCATTTGCTTCTGAATGAAAATACATGGACTATTTCTGCATGGTTAGAATTTTTGCCCATGTGCTCAACAAAAATTAAGAAGACACTCAAGTAATCTTCAGAAAATATGATGCAAAAATTAAAAGGCTAGAAGGAAGTGAATCATGTTTGTTAACGTTAAGAATGGAAGAAATGATGAGAGAGATCCAAGCCCAGTCACTTGCTTCGAGAAACACTTAGGACTTCAGTCTTCTCTTTTCATTTAGAAATTTCCATATTTATTTATTTGTTTGTTGTTTGTTTATTTATTTAATAAATACATTTTGATCCCCACAATGGATGAATGGCTGCAAAAGTTGATGGAATTAGCAGTGTTCTGACCTACACTTCACAAAATCACGAAGCAGACTCCTCATCCCAACAAAACCCCTTTTTTCTTGGGCTTATGTGAATTCTTCTCATTCACATCTAGCAAAGTCCCAGCAAACAGTCTTTCAAGACTGATTTACAACTGCAGACCTTATCAGGCTTGGAGGGTTGCCAGGCCAATAGATTCCAAGTGCAATGCTGTGCCAGAAAATACTTGGCAAGGAGTCATGAACAAACCTTCTCCCTAATTAAATGAACTAATTGTCTCCTCCAAATACCACCCCACCTTCACTTCTATTTATTCCCTATGGGAGGGGCCATTCACTATCCACCTGTGCCTTTCCTCCCTCGGCAGTGCGCACACCAGGAACAGGCTCCAGCTGCTCCTTGCTCACTGTCTCAACTCTGGAGGAAGAAAATGCCCTTTTTCCCTAGGAGGGGCACGCCACCCTGCCTTTTCCCAAGGTGACTCTTGTTCCTTAACTCTTCCCTTCTCCTGGCAGCTTTGTGCATGCACATACAGGGAGCAGGCTCCAGCTGTTCTTCTGCCTCACTGATATCCAACTCTGAAGGCAGCTAACAACTGTCAGATGGCCCTGGCCACATCTCTGCCTTCGATGTAGACCACTCATTAGAGCCTTCTCCAGACTCCAGGACTGGCCCATGTTCCTCCCCAACCTCCACACTGTCCGACTCTGCTGATAGCTTCACTGGCCACTGGCAGGCCACAATACAGAGATAGTTAAAGTGACTGCTTTGATTGAAGAAGAAAAAAGATGTATGCACAAAAAGGGAAGGACAAATGGTTGAAGAAGCTGGTGGACTTGGCTGAAATGCCAAAGTTGACTACTTTGATCAAAGAAAACAGTATAGGTACTTTTGTTTCCACATGGAGATTGCTTCTCAATTTTGAAGTGAAAAAGAATGAAACTTTGATTTTGGGTTTTTCTGATTGAATTGATCGATCTTTTATAGAAATTGCCAGTTTATATTATTATGAAAAAATAAAAAAGCTGTGATTTTATGTTAATGCCTTATTTTACTGCAGCAGAGTTGGAAGTCAATGCTTCTTTTTCTTTCTCTTAATCCTTCCTCACTTTCCTTTCTCCCCCTTCTTTCCCACTGTTTTCCTATTTTCTTTTGTATTTTGCATCTGATTTTACCTTATAAATCAATAAAAATATTATCGGATAAAGGAAAAAAAAAACATAAGCACTTTCCTTTCTACTTGGAAACTCCTTCTGGACTTTGGGTTTGAGGTGGAAAAATAATGAAACTTTGATTTTGGGCTTTACTGATAAAATAGATTTGTCATTATAGAAGTGGCTAGTCTGTACTATTATGTAAAAGTAAAAATGTTTGAGGTTACTGTTTTATTCTACTTTTCTACTAGTCTACTTTTCTTCCTTCTTTTCTACGCTTCTTTACCTCCCCCCCCCCCATTTTTCCTTCCTCCTGCTTTTGTATTTTTGTATTTTATATTACAAACCAATAAAAAAAACTGTAAACTATAAAAAAAAGTAAAGAAAGAAAGGGATACTTTTCTGAACCCATACATTTATGTTGCTAAGCGAGGAAATTAAATGAGTTTTGCCTCATTTTACGACCTTTCTTCCCACAGCTGTTAAGTGAATCTCCGTGGTTGTTAAATCAGTAACCTGGTTGTTAACTGAATCTGGCTTCCCCATTGATTTTGCTCGTCAGAACTTCACAAAAGGGGATCACATAAGCTTGGGACACAGTGTTGTGGTTAGCCGGCAGCAGATGCGGACAGCTGAGGAGAGCGAGGACTCAGATGAGGGGCCAGGACCATTAGGGAGTGGGCTGCTACCTTCAGAGATTGTGGGGGATGGCAGCAGCGATGAGGAGGTTCCTGAGGAGCCTGTGCCAAGTGCGCATGCACTCAGGGTTTCTTGTAGGAAAAAGCAGCTGCAGCAGCATGGGCAACTCAGGAGTAAGGCTGCAAGGTAATGGCCCCTCTTTCAAGAAGATAAAAGCCAGCTGTGAATTGGATGTTCTTCGCAGGAAGCAAAGACGTTTTGAAACTCGAGCCTCGTGGACATTGCAGTATCTTAAGTCAGTATTTGAAGACTCTTGTGTTGTAAAATATTTCTAGGTAACCTTATCTGTTATTCTTGGCAGCCTCGCACAGTTTTGGCAAGGCTTGTGCTTTTCAAAGTTAATTAGTTTGCAGCAGCCTTTTAACCAGGGATTCATAAGAGTCATTAAAAGGTTTATATTCCCTTTGGTTCGTGTTTTTTTTTATTGGAAAAGGGTTTGGGTCAGAACACACTGCAACTGTCATAAATATGAATCCATTGCCAAGCATCTGAATTTTGATCATGTGACCAGGGGGATGCTGCAGTGTGAAAAAACAGTCATAAGTCACATTTTTCAGTGACTAAATGAACTGTTGTAAGCTGAGGACTACCTATATCCTTGCCCTCTTCAGTATATAGACAATCTTCAGCATTTTATTAAATTCCTGGAGGAGTTGAAAGTGGGAAGAGAACCCTGAACATTGGGACTGGGTGGCAGGTTCTACCTGACACAGAATCTTTGCAGATACCTGTGTGTTGATCAGTGGTGGGATTCAAAATTTTTTACTACCGGTTCTGTAGGCATGGCTTGGTGGGTGTGCAGGGGAAGGATATTGTAACATCGCCAGTCAGAGGTGACATTTGCTGGTTCTCCGGAGTCTGCGCTACTCAAACTTTCTTCTATTGGTTCTCCAGAACTGGTCAGAACATGCTGAATACCACCTCTGGTGTTGATCCATATGGGGTCAGAACTAGCGCTTAGAATTGTGAATTTGGATGACCTGCAAAAGACTAAGCCATTCCCAAACAATGTTGTTTTGGTGCCTGACGAAAGTCAACAGTTGTAGCTTTGACAAAGTTGTGCAAGGTGATGAAACACCATCTCTAGGTTATTAACAAGGGTTAATATAAC
Source organism: Pseudonaja textilis (assembly GCF_049901715.1). Lineage (NCBI taxonomy): Eukaryota > Metazoa > Chordata > Lepidosauria > Squamata > Elapidae > Pseudonaja > Pseudonaja textilis. Next base: position 45,978,880 of record NC_141997.1, read on the forward strand.
AAGGAAGCCCTGCTAGAAATATTGCAATGGCCAATAATGCTCTTACAACCCCGTCTGACTTTGCCAATAGCCTTAGCAGTAGATTACTGTCACAAATTCATTGGAGAGGGTGTAACATCACCTCAGGTTAAAAGCAAGTTCCAATAATAGAAACACTGATTTGACAGGAACAGTTGGGGAACAAAGTTTAAGAAAATCAGTCAAAAGCTTTTGAGACACTATTACAGATGATTTTTTTCGATCACATTTTTTTTAACTTGTGGTGAAAGTCAAGCCTCTCCTTGGGGTGCACAGATGGGTCTTTGAACCATATGGCATGATAACCTCTTTGCTGGAAGATTGATACTGCAATTCTTTCTTTTTCAACTGAAAAAGCATTGTGGATGAATCATTCTGTTAAGAGAATTCCGTTAGCATCCGAAAAAGTGCATAGTCCAATAAATAAATAAAAATCGCTCCTATTTTTCAAGCAGCTCTTCCATAGTATGGAAGCAAATTAAAATACCCAGTGTGCTTTGCATTGCATGTGATAGAAGCAGCTGACATTGAGTTCGTGAATGAATAAGCAGTAGCCAACATCTGGGTGAAAATATTCACTTCCTGATTTGTTCAACTTCAGTTGCTCCTCATACATTGTTATTACCTCGTCTTAGAAAGGAAAAAGAAGGTTGGAGGTGAATCTTCCAATTCAAATTCTGAACCATTCAATTTCTTAGTGGGAGCTTGTCAGCTTTAAAAGCCAACATAGAAAGGAATGTCTATTACGCCATATAGTGTGCTGCATTCTAAATCCTTACTCTTTATACTTAGCATTTTGAAATAGCTAAACCTATTCAGCTTTTCTACTTCGTAGACTATTGGCAGAGAGCAAATTTCAGATGAAGGGGGTCAGCAGAAAACTGTTTAAACTTCATTCTGCACAGTTGAAAATGAATCATCACATTAAATCTGGTAGACATCAGTTACGGCTGGCACTTTCTAGTCATGCAACATTTGAATAATCAAGATATGGCCCTGCCCAGTAGTGAGATCCTACCTGTTCCACTACCAGTTTGGTGATCTCATGTACGTGTGCATGCACCTAACATGCACGCACGCACCTAACACATGTGTGCAGCTTTCCGCACACCAGCTGGGGTCTGCAGCGCCAATTAGCTGAGAGGATAAAGAAGAGAAAAGTGCAGGGGCGGGTCGGAGTGGCGATCCTGCATTTTCCTCTTCTTTATCCTCTCAGCTGATTGGCGGAGGCCTTTTTTTTACTACCGGTTCAGCGAAACCGGTCCAAACCAGTTGCATACCATCACTGTCCCTGCCTATATCATCACCTCATTTCGACCTCTTCAGAAATTGGAGATCATCTAAGATAGGAGAAGAGTGGCTCATTAGCTAGGTGGAAACAAGTAGCTTGATATGCATTTTAATGTAAAATCTATTCAAACAAGCTTGTCAGGAATTCCTCTGATGGGTTCCCTGAATTGGCACCAAGTCAGTGTGTACTTGAGACCACCAATTAAGGAAATGCAGTCTCTTAGCATGTCAAACACACAAGCACACACACAAGACAACACAACCAACATGTATACTTAAGGGTAGCTCTGTCTGCTTAGTAATTAGGGATTATAACAGCTTGTCTTGTTATTGCAAAAAATTATTTTAAAATATGATGATGATGATGTGGGGGAGACTTCGGGAGAGAAAGCTGGGACTACAGCTGAGGAATTTCATGTTTTCCCTCCCAGCAATGCTATCTTGTATAAACATTCCCCATAAACTGCAATGAAGATTCATGGCCCTCCATTGATGCTGTCAGTGGAGATGCTGTCAGTTCACACCCAATACTAATATAAGTTCTATCAGTCTCAAGGATCAGATATTGTTACACTGTTTTGTTTTGCTTTGCAAATAGGGAAAAATATGCAAGAGAGATACTTTTTCATTATGTAACTGAAATTTAAGCTACCTAACTTCGGGATATAAAACTGAATACTCACAATAAAGTGTTTTTTGATCAGTGCCATCTGGGAATAGGGAAGCATAATGCATGAACTGTCCATGGTTCTGAATGTTATGCAATGAGTTATGTTATCTGGCAGTCATTCTTACAATTACCAGTACGTATATTTAGCTCAATATGAACACAAACTCAAAAAAGCAGTTTCATTGCTCATATGCACTAGATGTAACATTTCCCTACAACGAGAAAACCAGTGGGGATGAATCAAAGATCTAGCACCTTGTTTCCAACAATGAACAAACATATAGTGAATGATTTAAACAGCCCTTATTTGCTGTATGGTTTCTTAAAATTACCAATAAGGAGTATACAGTATAGATTTTGAATAGGGGAAGCCTATTGAGCTTTTGTGTTTAATCTATTAGCAAGTATAAATATGTCAATCTGTAACGATATTTGTTCCTTCTTACTAATAGTGTCCCTCTATATCTTGTGAACATATATCTCTGCAAATGAAGATTTTCTCTAATTTCTTCCTGTCCCTCTGTGCACATTGAAGCTAATTTCAGCACTATATCATTTGGATGTATTTTGGTGTAACTCTACTCTAATATCTATTTTGACATAACTAGACTCTAATGAACCAAACATTTTCCTTCTAATTAGTTGGAAGGGATGTTTCTGGGGCATCTTGTCTCATTCTGTGAAGGGTCATGTTGACCTCTATAATGAATCCATCTGTTCCTACAGCAAAATTTTGCAATCTGTTCCAGCTTAAGAGAACTGCTTCAAAAAGAAAGGGAAAGAGTACACACACTTGAAAAATGCCTTAAAGCACCTGCTGCAGATGCTTTAGCCTGCCTCATGAATTGTGGATCAAACTCTCTTGAGCATATTCAGGACAACTAATAAAAAGGTGTGGTCCTTGGGTGGTTGTAAAGTTTCCGGAATGGCAAAAATCCCACAACAACCCTGGAAACCTCTGAAGAGCAGAAGACAACTATGAAACTAGTATAAAACAAATATGAAAATGTTCAGGATGTTTTTAGTCCAACCCAATAGATAGCCATTTAGTACATTCCATGTAATTATTTCATGTAACCAGGGTTGGGTTGCTGGGGGCTCACTGTGGCTTGGGAGACCCTTCGCTAAGACTCTGTGGGGCTCAGAGAGCCCCCAACAGCCTCAGAAAGACAAGCAGCAAGGGGAAACTCTTAATTGGCCTAATTGGATTTTTGGGCACTCAGTTAAGAGCATTTCACACCTCGTAAAAGTGTTGCAAGCTAGATAAACAGTCCATTCAGCGCTTGTGAGGGAGAGCCATTGAGAAAATCAGATAACATAGCCACTAGCTTCCAAGGGGATTAATTCCCAAATAATAAGAATCACGTAACTTACCAGAAACTCCACTAAGGCTCCAAAATCCCTTTCACAGTCACTGCTATTAAGCCTGGTTTACCCAATCTTTTAGTTAAGTTTAAATACATGAAATAATAAACAACTTTTTTGTATATATCCTTTTTGAGGGAATTAGGGCAAAGAAGCAACATCGAGTTGGCCACACTCACCCAGTCACATGGCCACCTGGCCATGACCATCTGATCACATGACCATCTAGCCATGGCTACTTAGCCACATGCCCACCCAGCTATGCCCACCTATCCATGCCCATCAGCCAGTCATTAGGGCAGAGAGCCCCTAGCTAAAAAAAAAATTGAAGCCCATCCCTGCATCTAACTGACATTTTGAGCTTTATCAAACAACAATGAATAAAGCCATTGTAAACAATGATATGGTTGGAATTTGACCTAATTCCTATTTAGGAAGGAAACATACATCTCCTAAACCAAGAGTGTTAAACTTGATTTTATTAAGGACTGCATCAGGATTGTGTTTGACTTCAGGGGAAGGGTGTGTGGCCAGTGTGGGCGTGGCTGGCTAGATGTCACTCATCAAGGCTCCATTTTTGGCCATGACAACTTCCTGCCAACCTCTTCCAGTGAAAATGGAGCTCAGGGAGGCCGCGTGTACCTGCCCAGGCTTCATTTTTGTTGCCAGATGGTTGCAAGAGGCCCTTGTGGCCAAAATTGGAGCCCAGGAGTGCTGTATGTGGCCCTCCCAAGCTCCGTTTTCACTAGCAGAGGCACCACAGGCTAGTTCTTCACTCTTTCCAGGGTGGGCCAGCGAGCCTTGAATTTGACACCCTTTGTGAAGACCCAGGGTATGGCACAAAGGCAATACAGTCACATAAGTAAGAAGAGTCCCTTTAATGCCTCCAACTTTGCCACCAAGGTCCAGGTTACTTTCAGCTGGAGAAAAACTCTCCCAAGAATAGTCTTTAAGTGGAGGAAATTCAGTCTGAAAACAAAGTACAGACAAACTGTAAATAAAAATCCACACAAACCACGCTGTAGTAATTAACCTGACAGGGCAGGAGAAGGAATTCCAGACTTGAAACACACACAGTTGGGAAGACGCCAGGAACCCCCATAAGCCTTAACAATAACAGATAAATCACAATTTGCTTCCAACAAGTTGTTGTGCACAGCTTTCCTTTTTAAACAGTATTCCCAGCTGCAGCTAATGAAGGGAATCGGGGCCCTTTCCTCCCCCATAAGCCATGGAACTCACATTAATCCCTTCTCCATTCCTCCCTGCATGCCCTAGGATGAATAAGGGATGGACCTGGGTCTTCCTCAGAGCTCCCTCTGCCTTGCTCTACTTCTCCCCGCTCTACTATCCTTAAGATAAGGAGTTCGCGAATTGTTACAAATACAATGAGATTTTGACATGTTACAATCATTAATCTGGTAATTAGTAATCTGTATCACATGTAACTTTTATCTGCATTATCAAGATACCTTCTTCTCCTTTTTCTCCCCTCATCCCATCTCAATTTAAACCCTGCATCTGCAAAAACTCTGAATTTTATTACTTATTATTCCATCTTTCCTGATCTTCAAAGTAGTCTCATTTAGCTCACCCTGTTCCTGCCTTTAACAAAATCTCAGGGTGTTTGTTCTAGAGTTACATTTCTTCAACTAATTCATTAGATCAAAGTGCAACTGAAAAATCTTAGCCTTCCATTATCGATGACCATGATGAGATCAGAGGGGCAAGTAATATTTCCAGACACTGCCTGACTTCATGAACTTGTCTGCTTAATAGACTTATTTCCACCTCAGCGCTATTAAAACATTACAAGACTGCCTGGAATTCCAGATTTCTTTTTCTTAAAGCTTTGCTGACATCTCCTGGTATTTAGGAAAACATCTCACATTGGTGAAAGGATTAAAATATATTTTAATTATAGTGATATATCAATCCTGCTGTTTTCTTCTTTTCCCCATGGGTATAAGTGGCACCTTCTCTAACCCCAATGTTATTCATTTAATTAACTCTCCACTAGAACTTGAGTTATACTGAAAAGCAAATTTTAATAGAAGAGATTAAGCATACATTTACCTTTGAAATAGATGGTTGAAGAAGGATGGGATAATATTCTTCAACTATATACAAGTGTGCCATTCAAAAGGAGAGAAATCTATTTTGTATCATGGTAGAGTCTTTGATTACAAGTTGATTAAATGTTAGAAAAAAACCTTCCTAATAATTAAAATGTATTAAATATTTGAGTTAAATAAAAAGTGAGAGAAGTGGGAGTGTTATTTTGAAATTCCGACACTGAGAAGGAATGCAAATCAAATATGATGATATCATCACCATCATCATCTCCAAAATATTCAGTAAAACATTTCCTAAACAATAGTCAACACAAAAAAATCAGACGATATGTATGTTATCTCCATGGATGAATTATACCAGCCTAGAAAATCTCTATATTTTCCGTTTTATGATTTATTTTAGTAGTTTTGTTGGTCAGTTATTGTGTAGTTGATTTTTTTTTCTATTTCTGAATTATAGTCAGTTAAATTCTCATTTTAAATCAGATGTGGAAGGAAATCCCCTCCCCCCAAATTCATAAGGATAAAACAATTCATAAGAACAAAGCAATGATCAGAAATTATACTTGATAACTCAATGAAACTGTTTCCCATTATAGTATTAGGGTACCTTACACCATATTAACTAAATCAAGTCATTTGCAACCATAATGCAACAATTACAATACAGAAACATTTTCCCATGGGAGGTATATTGGATCGAAGATAATTTAATGTTATCCCTATTTAGGTTGTACATTGCAACAGCTGGAAAATGAATCCCACTTAAAGGCCTAAGTGGGAAAGTGGTTTTAACCAAAAACCTACTAGCTTCTTAGCCAAGATCTGAAATGAAGCATTTGATTGAACAGATTGCTCTGCTGACAGAAGAGACAACTCAAACCACTGTGCAAGTCAGAGGAAGTTTAAAATTATTGACTTGTACCTTAACACAAGTGTAGAAATTTAGCACCCACCCCTCTCCTAGAAGAATGAAATAAATTGGAAAATATTTTTAAAAGGCAGAATATGATATTTTCCTAATGGAGAAACATGCTCTTGGAAAGCAGCCCCCACCTTTCTTAATAGCCCCACCTTATCTACAGGACAAACTAGCTTCAGCTCCAGGGTGGTGGGATTAAGACATGGCCCTCCAGGACATAATAAAGCTATTTATCAGCAGAGCTCACCAAATGGTACAAGCACTTGGGAACATTGCATCACCCTCTAAGTTTCAACCAAACATGGGAGACAAAGTTAGCTTTGACCCCTGCATAGCCCCATGGGAGTCTGACAACAACCAACATAATACATGCCCTTGCCACAGGAACAGGAAGCTCAAGTCCAAAGCCCAGAGAGGGTATAAATAACCCTCACTCTCCACTTCATATGTTCAGCTGTCCAGGACCTCAAACCTATGTGGTCCTGTTCATCAATAAACCATCTTTTCAATCAGCCTCCATGTCTCCGGTGTCTTTCTCCACACATGGAATTGAAGGTGGATATTTCTTCCAACACAAGGAAACTAATGGAAGGAATCTTTTTCAACTTATTTTTCTCCTACAAGCTTCTTTGAAGCAGTCTTGAACAATGAGAGATGGATTGGTTGAAAATTGTCCCTCATTGGCCTGAGATGTTCACATATATTAATTTAAGATGACAGAAAATGTGTTTCCTGCTTTCTTTTCTTCAAGCATCAGAATCACCTTCATATTTTTAAGAGGACCTAAGGACTCATGGAGAGGCTATGTTTTTTTGTTGTTTGGTGCTAATGGCAGGAAATCAGATTTATTTCATGGACTTCCTTAGAGTAAGATTCAAACCATTAGAACAAGTTGATAGAATGTATTGATTATTCCACAGTTCCATACTTTCTCCGCCTCTTAGCCCTCTCAAGCAAAAGTCAGATTTTGCTGCCATTCAACAACAATCATATAGTTAAACCACAAAACATACACAATAATAAAAAGAGTTTTATTTTATGAGAATGAATTTGATGTCCAGCCATATATTTTCAGATTTCTAAGAACCAAAAGAAGACTAAAAACCAAAAGAAAGGTGTCTCAGAAGGAGCTCCAACTTCTGTGAGAAATACTGAATATTTTGTAGGGCTAACTATAGAGAGACATATCAACCTGGAAGGGTTGATGGACATTTTCATGGGACTTACCTCTCTAGCACTGGAGTTGGGTTCTATTTTTGCATCAAATGGGAGTCAGGAGAAGATTTAGATCTTCGTGATGTGGGCTCTTAAATGAAATAAATACATATGTACGTCAGATTCAGAGCTGGTACATAGAATATTCCTCCACTTCTATCTGAGGGTATGGAAATAATAAGTCAGTGCAGGAGTAACAATGAAAAAGTAATTCTGCCATCTTGGGAATACTGATAGGATTGTTATCTCTACCTTTATATTTCTACCATTTTGTTTTATGTGCAAAACTGGTCAAATTAATACGATAAACATTCAAATAAAAAACCAAAGAATGCAGAAAGATAAGCGGTAAAAAAATAAACATAAGAGGCAGAATAATAGTCATCTCTGAATTGCCAATTTGAGTTGAGAAATGTGTCCTCGAGCCAGCTGGTCTATCTCAGTTTAATATGTGACATTATCCACAATTGTTTTTAAATTAAATTGAATGTTATTACAGATTGAATTAAGACCCAAATGCTCATTCAAATGCTCAGGCAGTGGCATGAAGGCACTAAACCACAATGTTTCCAATTAATAAGATGGTTGACATCTCAATTTATTACATTTCTAGACAATATGCCATGATTTTTGCAGCATTGAGAAACTTCCAGTGGATTAAGTGTTTTTCCACAAAGAGGGAGAAATCTCAGAAACTCCCCTTCCAAACTAAACTAGGGATCCAGTGATATTTCCCCACTTCTTGCTTTACCCTTCATGTCATCATCATCTCTTAATGACCCCATAATCTCTTGTAGGGTGGAGTCTGGGCAACTGAATGGAACTGAGTATATACTGGCCAGATGCCCTTTGTGTTGCCATTGTGGAGTTATATTCAATAAATATATTCTGAATGTGCCCAAAGAGATGAATATCTGTCTTTACTAGGATAGAACTCACAGCCTCCTGATTGCGAGGTGAGAGCTACACTTCTAGGCCACCACACCACTCTTGTTTTACCTTCATGTGGTGGAATAAAACTGCATCAGCATCTTACATGGGTAAAAGTTAACAGAGGCAGCAGAAGACGGTTTGGGACCATGGACAACTTATGATAGATGTTAAATTCACATTAACAGGAGAAATGAAAATCAGTGTAGGAGTGTTGACATTGGAAGATCAAACTTGACCAAACCTGAATTTTCACCTACCAAAGCTCTTCCTCACTGATCAATTCAACTTAATGTTATTCTTTTCTGCCTTTGCCAGTCATCCCGTGTTTCAAATTAGTCAATGTTTGTCCTAGTTTTGTTTTAATTTTTAATGATGCACAACAAAAATATTGGCTGCCAGCAGATTGGCAGTTCCTTCAAAAGAAACCTGAGCTCTTCTAAATGCTTTGATGTTAAATTGACAAATGAAACACCGCCTAAAATCATCAATAATTAAAATATTGCTTTAATTCTCAGTTCCCGTTGACTTACATGGGTATGTCCATGAAACTGCCTTGGGAAAGTAGGCATGAGAACAAGGTGGTTTGTTTGGCATTTTTGTCTGAGGTGTTTATTTACTGCACAGTCTAATTTATGGCTCTAAACTCCTCATCCCAATATTAACTAGGATTCATCATAGTTATCTTTTTAGATTAGTTCAGGCACACAATATTCTGATCAACTGTGATCAGTATTAAATAGGGATGGACTTGGGTTTCTTGGGGCAATGCATCTGAACTAATGACACAGTTTACTCTGCCCTCCAGTTCTGCCTGCTCTTCTCCTATACTAGGATATTAAAATATTGTCTTCCTGCAATTTAACACAATCACTAGATAGACATTGCTTCCGGAGTCTTAAATAATCCTCATCTCTTTCTTGAACAGTTTCCTGAACTGTTTCTATTTTGCTGTGGGAGAGTGGAGGATGGCGAGTTTAATCAATAGTCCCATAGAAGTTTTATCCCCTTGTGTCCAGCAATTTTTTTGAACACTTTGCTTATGACCGTAATGCCAGGGATTATCTTTCTTACTGGCATCGTTTAACAGGAATTTGATTTCAAATTGTGGTAGAGTCAAACATTATAAACTTGATATTTTCAAAATGAGTTTGTATCCTGTCTAAGAACATGTTGCTTATGTTGGTTGACAGTATCACTGCCGTGTTTTCTGTCTTGTACCTATCCAATGCATGGCCATTTATTTTCTTTGGATCTTAAAGTTATGTGGAAGAGGGTAGAAAATATATTATAATAATAAAGAATAAATCAGAACATGGTTGTAATGCTCCCTCGTTAAGGCAGACATGATAAAAATCAAGGTACCTGAAAGAAAAAAAAACTTTAATGCTGACATGATTCATACAGAATTCTTAGAAAGACAGCTGAGTGTAAGAGAAAAATAGCAAAACACAGAACACAATATTAACAGTTGATAGTTGAGTTTCAAAGTGAGTGGAGAAAATTGCATTCATAAATCTTGAAAACTGTCACTCCAGTATTTCAAAGCCGAGCTACCTCATTCCCGTTTTTCAGAGGAGAAGTCATTTAACTAATAAACTATCATTATTTGCCTGTATATTTAAAACTGTTTTATAGATTCCCTTCTTGCTCACTCACCCTCTAGGTAAATGGTAAATGTTATTGATTAAAAGAAAAGGCTAACAGATTGTTATGCCTCTCCCCAATGACAGCATTGTCAAAAATCATAACAAAAAGCCATGTCTTTCACACCGCAATAGGGGAAGCAAGAAAGTCAAATAAAATATAACTTTCTTATATAAAAAAGGCCACAACCAAGTGATTCAGAGCTCTGCTTTTACAAGTGGCCTATGAGACATTTCAGGGATATGGTGGCTCAGTGGCTAAAACGCTGAGCTTGTTGATCAGAAAGGTTGGCAGTTCAGTGGTTCGAATCCCTAGTGCTGCATAATGGAGTGAGCCCCCATTACTTGTCCCAGCTTCTGCCAACCTAGCAGTTAGAAAGCATGTAAAAATGCAAGTAGAAAAATAGGGACATTTTGGTGGGAAAGTAACAGTGTTCTATGTGCCTTCAGCATTTAGTCATGCTGGCTACATATCCACAGAGACATCTTCCGACAGCACTAACTCTTCGGCTTTGTAACGGAGATGAGTACCACCCCCTAAAGCCAGAAAAAACTAGCACGTATGTGCGAGGGGAATTTTTACCGTTACCTTTATGAGACACTTACAGATGTACCCAACGCCAAATGTTAATCTCAAACATCTGATTCTAAGGACATATTGCTGAGGAGCTTGGCGGGTTCCATTAACCTTCATGCATATCACATTAATGCTCTCTGACATATCCAAATGTCATGCAACAGAGAATATGCAAGTTAATTGTACATTGTGTAATGGCATTTTGTGGCCATGACAGGAACTGAGAGCAAGATGTCCCTTTATCAATTAATAAAGAAGGAAAGGTAGACTTGACTTTGACTTCTGATGACTGTCTCCATAACTCCAAGGCCAAGTTATGGAATTAATCTGTCATTGCTTTCCTCTTGGGTATTCCCCCCTTCGCAAACTTCCTGGTGGTACAGTAGACTCCCATAACACAGCCACCAAAAGGAGGGACAAGATCTTTCATCAAACAAGACATGAACAAAGAAAGTCTGACTAAGGCACCAGACTACAACCTGGGAAACTGTGAATTCCTGTTCTGCCTTAGCCACAAAAGCCAGCTAAATGATCTTGGGCCACTCCCTCACTCTGAGCTCAATTCACCTCACAGGTTTGTTAATGTGGGGAAAACAGGAGGAAAGAAGGAACATTATATGTATTTGCTGCCTTGAGTTGTTTGTTTTATATATATATATATATATATATATATATATATATATATATATATATATATATATATATATATATATACACACACACACACACACACACACGTATATGTGTGTGTGTGTGTGTGTGTGTGTGTGTGTATCTTAAGTTTCCCGGGTACTTACATGTATGGTATTCAGCTTTGTTCGGGTATTTTCCCACGTCATTGTAGTTGTGCTTTTAAAGTTGTAGCAACGTTTTGGCAGATGATGATGGCAGATGAGATTCTGCCAAAACATTGCTACAACTTTAAAAGCACAACTACGATGATGTGGGAAAATATCCGAACAAAGCTGAATACTATATATACTTTAGATCCAATGGCTCCCTAGGACACACCATCTACCAGAAGAAAACACATACTAACCGCTATCTACATGCACTCTCACACCACCACCCAGCACAGATCAATTCCGTAGCCAAGACACTCATCTCCAGAACAAAATGCTTAGCCGATGAACGACACCAAAAAACCGAACTACACACTCTCACCAACGTACTTACAGCCAATGGATTCCAAAGAAAGAAGATTACCCACCTAATCCAAAAAGAAACCCCAACCAAAATCCAAGACAGAGAACAAGAAAACGGCAAAGCCCTCCTCCCATATATAAAAGGCACTACAGACAAAATTAGCAAGATCCTCCAAAAACACAACATCAAAACAGCATTCTGCACAAACAGAAAAATATCCACCATCCTAAGAAACCCCAAAGACAAAATCGAATTAGAAAACCAAGGAGTATACGAAATCCCTGCACTGCCTGCCCTACCACATACATTGGACAAACTAACAGAAGAATAAGTGCACGCATTGAAGAACATAAGAACTCAATCAAAAAGAAGAAACGACCTCTTCCCTGGTCCAACACCTCAAAGCCACAGGACATGAAATTGATTTTAAAAATACCAGAACTATCGCCAAAACCGAACACTTCAACAGCAGAATAATCAGAGAAGCCATAGAGATAGAAAATGCCCACACAGCATGAACAAACGAGATGACACCTCCCGCCTTCCAGCCATTTGGAAACCCGCCCTCATGAACAGACGAGTACCTAACATGAAGAAGGACACCAGACCCACACCCATGAGAGCCACACAAGAAGCCACCACCACACTTCCATATAGAAAACAGACTCCCACCCATTCAGAAAATGAGACACGACCATGGACCAGAAGCTGCACTGCAGCTGCATCACTACCCACTTCAAACCCCTCTGAGCCATACATGAAGCAAACCGACACCCACTATGAAGATGCAGCAGGACCACGAACTAGAAGCCAAACAGCAAGATCACAACTCACCAGCTCAAATCCCCCAGCAACTAAGACTAACCTGAGCACAACCAAGCCCCACCTGAACAGAACACGCCTCCAACCAATCAGAACACGGCTAACCCCCAACCAATCAGAACACAGCCAAACCCCTACCAATGAGAACACACCCCACCCAATCAGAACACAGCCAAGCCCCCATCCAATCAAGTCCCACCCCCACTGGCAGTTAAAGGAGGAAGCAGCTGCAATCTCACATTACTCTGAGAAGCACAGAGCTGGAGACAGAAGCCTGAAGATGATGAATGAGACTTCATCGAACGTTGCCTAGATACTAATTGCGGAGAAAACCAACACAAGATCTACATATAAATACCGAGAACTAGAAAACATATATATAAAGAAAAGCAGAGCCAAAGACAGAGGCCTGATGATGATGAATGAGAAAAGCTGCCGACACAATCCAAAGACAAAGATCTATATATATATATATATATATATATATATATATATATATATATATATATATATATATATATATATATGATATTTATTTAGGATATAAATAAAATAAAAATATATAACATCTTTATCAAGATAAAGAGAAGATCAGGGACCAATTGGCTTGCCTTGCAAAGATTTCCTATTCTAAGATAGAATTGGTATATACTGAGGTGGTACGTTAGTCTGGATAAAAGCTTTAGACAGCAACATTAGGCAGAATGAAAAAGCAGTCTGAAATGTAGATAAATGTCATTATGTTTTAAAAGTCATTTTCTGATAAAACCATAAAGTGGCTTAATTTAAAGTGATATCAAAACCACCCCTTATTCCATACCTCTTCTCTCACTAGAAAGGCCGTCATTGAAGCATCAGTGGGAATATGTATGTATGTATGTATGTATAAACTTTGCACTACTCACTAGTCTGAGGACACAGATAAACCGCTGAGTGGCCTCTACAACTCTTTAAAATAATGCAAATGACCACCTGTCTGCAAGGAGTATAAATTATTCCATTCCTCATCATCCAGTCAGAGCTGAAGAAGCTTCTTGGATGAGAATTGAACTGTCTTCAAAGAAAAACAAGAATGTTCAGTTGTTTCTTCAAAAAGCATCTTTGAGACAACCATGCCCTGGATGCTGAGAATCTCCATAGAGACAGAGAGAGAGAACGCTTATCATGACAAGACAGATAGATTGTAAAAGTGGAAGTTATTTTTCATTTTGTATCCACATGCCCCAACTTACAAGACTTTAGTAACACTTCTACTTGAATACTAGCTCACTAGCACTGCACACATGGTGAATACAGAAAGGTCCACTTCTAAGGAAGCAGAATGGAATGGCTATCAAAAACTATAAACAATTGCAGTAAAAAGTAATAAGAAACTGCAGATTATGTATGTATATAAAGACTGTTTTAAAAAGACTGTTTCTCGGGAAAAGTCAACAGTTGCTTTAGACTCCATGGAAAGTGATGAAAAACAAAAGAAAAAGAAAACGAGTTAACAAAGATATCCATCGGCTCCAGGCTATGTTTAAACTCAATGAGCAGAGAAAGTATTCAAAGCCTCATTTTGGGGTGTTGTATGCTTGTAAGTCTAATCTTCCATCTTTCTCCTCCCTAAGGGAGGATTGTTAATAGAAGAAACTTTAAAGAGGAAAGGAAAAAACTGCCTGCAGAGCATTTAGTGCTACTAAATACAGTAGTGCTACTAAATACAAATAGAACCACAGAAATATTAAAGTAGATGTATCTTTCAGAAATGTATTGGAAAAACATACTGAGAGTTTTTTTTTTCCTAGTGATCTGCTTGGTTAAAAAGGAAGATAGATAGATAGATAGATAGATAGATAGATAGATAGATAGATAGATAGATAGATAGATAGATAGATAGATAGAGATGGGATAGAAAGACAGACAGACAGGCATGGATGGGACAGATGGATGGATGGATGGAGAGGTAGAAATGATAGAAATAGAGATAGAAATAGAGATACATACATACACACATACACACACACTCACACATTAAGAAACAATTTTTTTTAATATCTAGGTTCTAAATAAAAGATAATCAACTAGCTACTTTTTATTGATTGATTGATTTGATTTGATTGATTGAACTAATCCCTTTCTGAAGTCCCTCCCTTAAAAGCTACGACCAATCACCACCCTGAAGCTGCTAAGAGGAAAAAAAATCCAGCACAAAACTGAAATATAAGAGAGTCGTTTGAATCAAAAGAAGAGCTAATTTGCTGGGTGTGTTTCAGTGACAATCTCTCATATTGGTTTTAAGGTATGGGATGGAATAATCTGGCATGGCCTAGAATATCCACTGAGAATAGCTGTGCTATAATGGTTTCCAGCATACATTTAAGTTTAATATTATACTGAGCATATTTGGTAAAAACTGACGAGAACTTCTGAATCTTCTCAGTTGCTGAAACAAGCATCCCTTTGATCTACTCAAGCACACTGGCACAAGGAGAGTTCATAGATCAATGTTTGGCCAATCTTGGTGATAGTAAAAACAAAACAAAACTGTCTATCTCCTGTCTGTAGGATTACAAACTGATAGACAGCTTCTGATGGTTTGAAGAGAATACTTGCAGCTCAGGCCTAGGGTTGAAATGAAGGGTCATTGGTGCTCCCTGAGCTTGGCTGTTTTCTGGCAAATGTTTCATTACTCAAACTCAGTAACCTCATCAGTACAGCATGTCTGCAAGAGATCAATTCAACCACAACAAAACTTCTCTGGGTAAATGGAAGGTCTCATAAAGTTACAGCTGTTGCAGCTGTTTTCTGAGGGAAAATGAAAGTTTGTTTTCTTTGTGTCTGTTTGCATTTTTGTATCAGTTTTATATATTTGATACGGTCAACTGGCTTAATTAGCAAGGTTTCTTCTTCTTAGTGGAAAATGCTATGCATATGGTTTTCCTTGTCATTTTATCTACCCATTTGGGGTCAACTTCCATTATATTGTTAATATCTTTTTTTGAATCAATCACTCTGTATTGAAATGCAAATGTTCTTATTGATTAAAACCCCTGAGTTTTAATCTACTTTGAAACCATTCAAACAAAACTATTGGCATTCAGTTATGGGGACTGCACTAAAGAGCAGAAACAGAAATCCACTGTATTTGCATCAATGGATTGTTAATATATTCTATGTCCCAACACTTGAATTCAATATCAGTTTCCTTTTCCACCAAGGAGCAAATCTGAGCACTACTGGCCAAAGTCTATGGCTATGATGGTGGCAGTGGTGGATTGTTCTATTTTAATGATATAAATTGCCAGGTTTTTCTCCTCCTTACAATACATAGCTTCATTAATTACTATGTATCTTGTATTACTATGGTAATTAGTTTATGTCTGGCACAAGGAATCGGGACCATACATTAAGTTGCAGTTTAGAAGATTGTTTGCCCAAGCCTATACACAAGAATCTAATTAAACGTCAGTACTAAATTGGTGCCAGATAAGGGTCAATGGAATTCACAAGAGATTGAACTTAAACCATTTGTGGGAATGTAATCATTCTAGGCTGATGACTGATAACTCCACCTCCCAGATCTGCCTGAAGTTCTATAGTTTAGTACAGAATTTTTTTTTTTAAAGAAACATATTTCTATTTTATTTCCAGACTACCAAATTTTATACTTCAAGGATGACCTGGGCTTGTTAAATGATTACTTAATACTTCTACTTATGTACATAAGGCGTGGGATATGCATTTCTATCTCTAGTTCACTCCTTGAAATCTCACTCATCTCCCTTTTCTCTTCTTCCTCTTTCAGTGCAATTTCTTAACTTGCTTCAGGAAATGAATGTTTCCCAATCTGATATGGATAGAAAGCAACTAATAACCATCCCCACTCTATTTAACATTGCAATTTAACATCGTTGGCTTATTTTATAGATTTGGGACTGAATCCATAAGATCAAGAAGTTAAATTGCTTGGCATAAAAGGGGGATAAGCTTTTTCATTGGATAGCAGGAAAGCATGTAATATTCCCTTTCTAAGTTGAGCTGTTCCCAGTGCAATTGAAGCCAGGGTATAATTATAATCAGAGCTATGGATTCACCACATTAGTGTAATAAAATTCTCCCAGTGGAAATGTTAACTGTGTAGTAATTATGAAATGAAAGGCCTCCGTAGGAAAACAGCTGTGATAGCAGAATGCAGAAGTGGTACAAAGCAAAAGATAGTGCTTAGACATAAAATTCTTATGTGAGGAAGTCTTGCTTTTAACACACATGTGCACATACCCGCAAACATATCCTGGTGGAATGCACTTGATATATCCTGTCTGTAAGGACTTCCAATGCTACCCTAATTATGTGAACCCAGAAATAAAACCTCTGTAATTAAAGAGGTAAATAAGAAAAGAAAAGAAAAACTCAACTGTTCACCACAACTTAAACACATACATGTTGTTTTATTGGGAACACTATGGAAGTGGTTTTTCATTGCCTTGTCATTGCCTTTTTATTTGTTATCATCTCAGGCTGCCTTAAACACCTGAGATTTCCTGCTTTCATCCCATCCAAACACTATCTGCAGTAGGTTCAACTCTGTTTAGCAACTCAAGGTCATCATTGGTGCACTTTAACTGAGGAGTAAGAATAACCACAAAAACAACCAAAGCATATAAACAGTAATCAAAGTAAAGATGTTACGGTTCTACTTTACTCTTCCAAACTCTTCTCATTTTTCAGTCTAGCAGGATTTGGGAATAGAACAAAGGTGATCAGAGAATCAAGAACAAAGACTAAATGTTCCATGAATGAGATGTAGCTCCTTGTCTTGGGTCCATATTGATTTTCAGATAAACAAAATCTACTGAGTGGAGAAAATGTTGAGATCACCCATTAAAACAAAGACAACTTGGGGTCAATTAGACTTCAACAACTACTTGTTCTAGGCTGAAGTTGATGGAGCCTATGGCACCTAGTTGGTGAAATCTTAGATACTCTGTGGTCCTTTTTCACATGTTGCCTGTCTCTTGGTCAATGTTCTTGGCCACATTTCCAATGTATTTTTGGCAACAGAAATGTTCCATCACAGTCTATCCTGACAATCTATAGCAAGCAGAGAGAAGGCATTCCAAAAGGGTAAAGATGATGCTAATGACATGCCTGATGTTCTTCTAATATATTAAAGTTTCTATATCTCCAAGTAATATGGGAGCAAATCTGGTTGAATTTGCTGGGATTCCAAACATTTTATAAGAATGTTATCACTGTCAGATTTGATTAAAACATAAAACAGAGATGCGGAACTGAATTATTTTGATCATATATTCACTTGGATCTTTAGTGGAGTATTACAGATGGAATTCATTCTGGTGCCAAGGTCTACAAATCATATTCTGATGATATAGGTTTTCATAAAAACTGAAAAAAAAACCAGCAAATAATTAAATCCCAGTTGGATTTAGCCAATGCATGAGCGAATCCTCCTTGTTTGTCTCAGAGATGAAATGTCTCCATATGTCTACAAAATATAACAGAAAAAGTTGGAGGAAAGAATACATAAACTAATACTGTGTCAAAAAGGAGTAAAACAATCTGAAGCCAGTTGAAGTTCTCCAGAAATCACAGGGATGTTCCATAAGGCAGGTATAAGAACAGAGAAGGCATACCTTGTGAGGTCTATTTAATAGAGGGGATCTGGAATGTGTCCACCCCATCACATCTGATAGCAGGGACAGAAATCTGGGAAAGTAATCCCAGACGTTCCCTCTGTCCTCAGAAAAATGTGAAATATGTGCTACAATTGACATTTCCTTTTAAGTTACAACTATCTGAAGACCTAATTTTCATAGCCTCTTTTAAATGCAACTTTTCTTCTAATAACAAGATCAGAGATAAGAGAACTGCGTAAAACTGCATGATAAAACCTCAATAACCACAATATGAATGAATTGGCTCCCCTTCATTATATGTTATCAGATCTGTGTTACCTGGCAATTAAAAGTGTAGATACAACTTCCTTTGTTCCCAGTTTTATAACGTCCAAGTGAAAAAGAAGTTGAAACTTCTCAATAGCCATGGAATGAAGGAGGAAAAGGAAGACTATCAAAGTAACATTGTCCTTATAGTCCTCTACTCATGACTGGTTGCTTAGCAAGTATTCGAAGTTACAGTGGACCTATCTGGGTGCTAGCTATGATCTGGATTTGAAGTTCTGATGATCATCCCTCACTTACATGATCAAACTTCAGGTGAACTGACTCACATTTATGGCCAGCAACCCACATGTGATCATATTTTATTATGGTTGTCGTGCCCCCAGATATAATTTGCTTATACAGTACACTGTTGTTCTCCCATCTAGTGGCCGGGGTCCAAATATCAATCTGTATTGTTTGGAAGCTGACCCAGCCTTTAAGGGTCATCTACCCATCAACCCTCACTCCCAAAACAAGTGCATCCTGGGAAGCCAGACTCCATTTCCTTTAGTATTCAGGAGGAAACAGAAACACCAAGGAGAATCCAGCCTAATTCATGCAAAGGGTCATCTGAGGACAAAAATCCACATCTCATACACACAGCATCACTAGATTTATCTGTATTTGTTAATGGTTATGCTCACCATCAACTCAACACTGCTTCTTTTGTGTTTGGGTTCTCATTGTATGCATTTCTATTTTCCCCAGTTTCACCCACCCTGTTTCTTTAATAAAGCATCCAGATTTATGCACATGGTCTGTTTTATTGGAGGATAAGTGCATGTCAGGCTGCCCACAGAGTAACATATAGTGAGGACAAAACAGTGGTTTTGCTGCTTAACAACCTTTTGCAAAAAAAAAATGTATTAAAAACTACTTGTGACCACAATGAGTAGGTCATAAGTGGAGAACCACCTGTAGAAAGATTTTTCTCTCACATTGATAGAGGTTGAGATCCATTAAAGTTCCATGTAGTGAAATGCAACACTGACATGTTGAAAGATAAAACCCACCCCTCTCCTAGAAAAATGAATATTCAGAGAATAATTAGGACTGCAAAAAAAACAACAACAATTACTACCAAACTCCCTTCCATTGAGGACCTGTATACTGCATGAGTCAACAAGAGGGATGTGAAAATATTGACAGACCCTTCACAATCCGGACATAAACTGTTTCAACTCCTTCCCTCAAAACGACGCTATAAAGCACTGCACATCAGAACAACTAGACACAAGAACAGTTTTTTCCCCAAATGCCATCACTCTGCTGGAAAGTTTATAAGTGTTCCCAAGGAAGTATGATATTCAATTGAAAAGAAATGTTAAAGATGTTAAGATTTCAATGCATATTAATGATAGAATTGAATTGGAATGGAATGTGTTTTATTTACATATATGTATAATTTTTTTTCTTTTTAAGAATATAGTGTCTATTTTAAGAATGTACCAAGCAGAATTCGATTGCAAGTTATGTATTATATTGAATGCTATAATCTTAAAGCTATACATTGAAGCTTAAATAAGAGCTTGAATGGATAAAATTAAAGGATATAAAGGTGTCATACTCTAATTGGTAACTACAGGGAAAATTTGTTTAATAAGAAAAGATAATGTGAAATTGTAACAGGACAGACAAAAGTATAAATATAATGATTTGAACTGAGATAATTAAAACAAAGTTGAGAAAATTAGAAGAGGGGAAAAACTGTGTAGAAAATATAAAATGGTAATAAGATATGTAATAGAATATAAAAATGAGCATGAAATTGAGTTTTGTGTCTGTATGAAGAAGTGATAACCTGGGACCATGCTATTTTCAAAAAAAGATGTTTTATTTGTATTTTGTTTTTGTGAAAACACAAATAAAATTTTCAAAAAAAAAAGAAGTTTTTTCCCCAAATGCCATCACTCTGCTAAACGAATAATTCCTTCAACACTTTCCAACTATTTACAAAGACTGCACTACTATTAATATTAATCTTCTCATCGCTCCTTATCATCCATCCCCTCCCACTTGTGACTGTAGGAATGTAACTTTGTCACTTGTATCTTTACGATTTATATTGACTCTTGACTGTTGTATGATTTGATTGCTTATTGTACTCTATGACTATCATTAAGTGTGGTACTTTATGATTCTTGGCTCTTGACAAATGTATCTTTTCTTTTATGTACATTTGAGAGCATTTGCACCAAAACAAATTCCTTGTGTGTCCAATAACACTTGGCCAATAAAGAATTATATTCTATTCAATTTTTTTTAGGATATATTAAAAAGGCAGAATATTTCCCCTAAAAGAGAAGTGGAAACTCAGAGAGGCAGAAACTCAGCCCCCCACCCCGCCTTTGTTAATAGGCCATTAAGGCCTGAGCCAGTCTATTCTACATAACAAAGATCTACTTCCTTCAGAAAGAGCCATTCAATTGTGCTTCATTGCATCATCCAAAGATTCAACCAAACTTAGCACACAACCTACAGAGCTAGCTATGACCTCTGACAGCAACCAATCAGGATACTCTTCCTGTGCCCCAGGAAGATTAAAGCCAGAGAGGGTATAAAACCCAGGGACTCTCAGCTTCTCTTCCCTTTTGCACTCAGGATCTTGTCCACCATTAAACCATCTTTCCAAGCCGTCACTCTGTTTCCAATATTTTTCTGCCCAGTTGGAACTGAACCCAAATAGACATTTCTTCCAACAGAAGAATGGAAATACTCCACACACACCCAAGTACATAGTTAAATTGCTGGAATATGCTGCCAATTTGGATGGATTTAAAAGGAGAATCAGGTTGATTCACAGATGAACAGCTCTCAATGACTGCTGATAATACTGATGGTTATTTACTACTCCTGATTTTTAAACAGTATATCTTAAAGGAAGGGAGCCTGTTGACATCTAATCTGGCATGAGAATTCCCCAAATGCATTATTGGTCAACTATATAATGCTGGGTTGTAGTTACCTGATATGTTTTTGTTCACCCATATACAAGGCAGCAAAAAAATAGAGCTCTGTTTGTTCTTTTATTGCCTCTTTATTACAAATGAGTACAAATTATATATGTGTAAATTATGAATGGCCTTTTGTTGTATTATGCATTGCATTGTATTATATTATGGCCTTTCATGCGTTTGTCTTCATTCTTTGAATTAAGTTTGCTGCTGAATACTTTTCAGTTTTGATGTCTCAGTATGAGTCCTTCAAATCATTGACATAAGGAATTAAGAAGAAGGGGGGAAAGAATTAACAAGTAATCGTGTGTGGAGAAGATATGAGGATCACACTGTAGCTAATACCATAATACGATCAAGATACTATATCTTGCAGCTGCAAATATGTACGGTGCTCACCCTTGGCTCAAGGAAGCCTCTGCCTGTTGGTCTTGCCGCTAATTGAAGGATTCAATCAATGAGGATGAATCTTAAATGAAGCTGCAGACTTATTCAGTTTTGTTCAGGGTTGTACCATCTTAAGGAGTGGGGATTAGGCAGCTTGATTAGCTCAGCTTCCGCTGATTTCACGAAGTCCGTTCTAGTCATTTCCAAATGCAATGATCTATAAGCACTGGTAATAAAAGCCAAAAAGCACAGCAAAAATAGATCAAGTATAAAGAAGACCAAAGCACCAAGAATACACCCAACCAGGTAATAAAGACGTGTAGAAAGTTACCATCCACCCAGGGGTGAGATTCTACAGGTTCAGACCGGTTTGGGCGAACCAGATGTTAAATTTGCACCTGGTTCGCCAAATTGGTAGTTGAACCAACCGTCTGGTCCCTCCCACCCCGCCCCGCCCCTCCGAGGAGTCTCCACACGTTTCATTTTGGATGTAGGTAAATGCAGGGCCCACACAGAGGTCTGGAAGAACAAAAAACAGGCTGAGCTAGAAGTTACAGAAGTCCAGAAATGGGCCTTTTTCCGGCTTCTGGAGACTCTCCGGAACCTGGTGGAGGCTGTTTTCACCCTCCCAGAGGCCCAAGCGAAGCCTCCAGACCCCGAGGAAAGTGAAAAATGGCCCTCCCAGAAGTTCCAGCACCCACCCCTCTCCTAGAAGAATGAAATGTTTTGGAAAATCTTTAAAAGGCAGATTATTATATTTCCCAAGGGGAGAAATGGAGAGCCTTGCTGTTGGAGACAGAAAGCAGCCCCCACCTTCCTTAATAGCCCACAGCAGATGTCAGCACTTAAGAGATAAAGAGCCTATTGAAAGAAGACAAATATCTAGATATCTCTATTCATAAGCAAATAGCTATCACTCAAGGTCCAACACAGAAAAAAGCCATTAAGCCACAATAGGAATTGCCCAACACCCTTTCATAACACAAACTCCTTTGCTGCATCACCCTCAAAAACCTCAACCAAACTTAGCTCAGACAAACATCTAGGATTTGTACTTTGCCTATATAACCAGCTATGACCTCTGCGTAACCCCTACATGGCCCCATGGGACTCTGAGAACAACCAATAAATACATGTTCTTGCACAGGAACAGGAAGCTCAAGTTCAAAGCCCAAGAGAAGGTATTTTAAAAAAAAAACCTCAATTCCATTTTGTCAGCTACCCAGAATCCTGCTTCATTTACTGGGCCCAAGCCAGTAAGGGCTTTAACAGTGATAACTTCAATTGCACCCAGAAACCCACATGCAAGCAATGCAGCTCACAAAGCTGTGATGTTATATGTGTTGAACGCACAACACTCTTTATTGCCCCTGCAGCCATATTTTGCATCCATTGAAGCTTCCAATGACTCTTTGAGGAGTGTCCGAAACAAATTGTCACACTAAAGAAATATCACTCAAGACATATCCTGCACAGTAGCACTTGGTAAGAGAGCAATGGAGGCTTTGGAAAAGATATTGGAGATGCAGTAATGGTAATAAGAATCAGGAGATACATCAATCCAGTCAATCATAAAGTTTGAAAAGGGAGATTGTAACCATAAGGTTCAGGTTTTCCCAAAAAAATCTTTACCCAAACTGAAAAATAGAAAATCCATGCCAAGGAGGTCCGAATGAGCTGAAGATTGAACTGGAGAGTGAACTTTCTCAAAGGATGCAAAGAAACTTGTCCCAAAGGCTATTTGAACTTTTGCATACACAATATTCACTTATTTATTTTGAAGCTAAAAATGATGGGAAATAAAATGCATTCAAATTTGCACAAAGATAGCATCTTTAAATAGCATCTCTAGAGATTCTCAGTCATCCAGGACCTGGTTGTCCCAAAGGTGATTTTTTTTCAGGAGGTGATGAACATCCTTGGAATGGTGTGGGAGTAGGAATATCCTTTTTTTTTCCCAGAGGGAAAAAAAATTGCAGACTACAGGAACCAGGAGCACTACTCAGGTGACCCCGAGGACATAACTAAACCTCCAATGGCCTCAATGACCATCTAAAAGGATGCAAATGACTAGCTGTCTGCAAATCCTTCCATTCCCCACCATCCTGTCAGAGCTGAAGAAGCTTCTTGGATGAGAAGCAAACAACTTCAAAAGAAGAAAGTCCAGTTGCCTCCTGAAAAAAGCACCTTTGGGATAGGATTGAGATGTACAATTTGACCAAGGGGCCTGAACTTTGCATAAGACTGTATCCTGATACATTTGAAAGGAACAGAGACTCTAAGACTTCAGTAGCAAGTTACCAGGTTCCAAAAATAAAAACTTCTTGTGATTGAAAGCATCTGGTTCCACCCTTTCTGCAACATAACAAGCACAACCAAAGCTGTTCTTTGGCTAATTATCAGTTTTGCTCAACCGATAGTACAGAACAGAGCTGAGTCTTGCAAGCAGCTTTCTTGCTGATCACTAACGTGCAAGTGGCTTAAGTAAACTCAGCTATTTTGTGTGATCCTGTTGAGGAGACTTAACATTTTGTAAGCATTGCTTTCTCTTATTTTCCAGCAAGTTAAGCAGGATATTTTGGAAACAGATTAGAGTAAAGCAGTACAACATAGAACATGTTTTAATTTAAGGAGTTAGTATGATAGTGAAAGAGAATTGCAGAGATCCAAATTTAAATCCATCCTCAGCCCCTGGTGAATTTGATAAATCAGTCACTTTCCAGGAAGGAAGGAAGGAAGGAAGGAAGGAAGGGAGGGAGGGAGGGAGGGAGGGAGGGAGGGGAGGAAGGGAAGGAAGAGAAGGAGGGAAAGAGAAAAAGAAGAGAGGGAGAGAGGGAGGGAGAAAAGGGAAATAAAGAAGGGAGAGAGGGAGGAAGGAATCATTGTTCAAAGCTTATAGGGAGGAAGGGAGTGAGGGAGGAAGAGAGGAAGGGAAAATAAGAAGGGAGGGAGGGAGGAAAGGAAGGAATCATTGTTTCATAGCTTATAATAGACAAAAACTTTTTCTCAATTTCTTTAAAAAAATAACTTTTTATCTCTCTCGGGGAGACATTTTAGAATGCTGAAGTGCTCGCCAAAAACTGAACTTTTTAAGCCAAATTTCTCCACCGATGACTTTCAGACATTAAAATCCATAACCCTTCTCAGCAAACTGTCCCTTGTCTCTGTGCCCCTCCCCTCCCAAATGTAGTGCATGTAGTTATTTCTGACATAACTGAACACAAGATGGCAACAGAGCCCCTTAAAAAAAAGAATGTGTTTTTTTAAAGTGTTTTATTTTTTTCAAAAAGAATATTTAAATTTGGCTTAACAGAAGCCTCATATTTTATCTATGAATTAAAAGCATCTTTAACAGCCCACCCAGTTGTTTCTGCTAATAATTTGATAACAAGGTAGTTTAATCAAAGAAAAATTAAGTGCATTAATTAGATATTTTTTTTAAAAAAAAAGTCATATTCCTGTTTGATACTTTGTTATCTCTTCTGGCAGATTTTAACATAATTCCATATTATCTGGGTTGATTAAATAGAAACCATCTGCTCTCGTTATCAGTACCAATACTTTACTTACACATAGGTTAAAGACCTTCAAGGAGGAGAAGGAGAAGCTCAACCTCCCCAAATTTCCAAAATAATTGATTTCTGGATTCTAAACCATATGTCCATCTGGGTTCGGTTCCAAGTGGGAAGAAAGACACTGGAAACATGGAGGCTGATGGGGAAGATGGTTTAGTGGTGAAACAGAACCACCAAGCTATGTGTGATTCTGGATAGCTGACCAGATGGAGTGGAGGGTGAGATATATTTATACTCTCTGTTGGGCTTTGAACTTGAGCTTCCTGTTCCTGTGGCAAGAAATGTATCCTGATTGGTTGTCAGATTCCCGTGGGGCTGCAGGGGTAACTTTGCAGGTTGTCTGTGTGCTAAGTTTGGTTGAAACTTGGTGGGTGATGCAACGTAGGACAATTAAGTGGCTCTGCTTGAAAGAGGTAGATCTTTGTTATGTAGAATAGACTGGCCCAGGCCTTAATGGCCCATTGACAAGGGGATGGGGGCTGAGTTTCTGCCTCTCTTTTAGGGGAAATAGTATGCCCTTTTAATATATCCTAAAATATTTCATTTTTCTAGGAGAGGGGTGGGTGCTAATTTCCTACACCATGCCATGGAAGATGGAAGCATCTAACCAAATATGTCCAATCAAAAGAAAACAAGACTGACTGCCTGTTTGTCTGTCTCTCTGTCTCTCACTCACATACGCAAAGACCTATTTGATGTCCATCACTGGTGGTTTTCAAAAATGGACTGGGCAACCATTTGACCAGGGTGGCATAAGGTCTAGTGCCTTGAGCAAGGTGTTCAACTAGAAGATTTCCAAGGTGCTTTTCAGCTTTATGACTCTATGTTTAATAGATTAACAGAGTTGGAAGGGACCTTCTAGGTCATCTGGTCCAACCCCCACCCACCCAAGCAGGAGACCCTACCCCATTTCTGACAAATGGCCATCCAATCTCTTCTTGAAAGCCTCCAGTGATGAAGCTCCCACAACGTCCGAAGGCAAGCTGTTCTTAGGATTGCTGCATTAACAGAGGGATCCAATCAAGCTCAAATGATGTACTAATGCCACTCTATAAAGCTTTAGTAAGACCACTCCAAGTTTTGTCACCACACTATAAAAAAAAAAAGATGTTGAGACTCTAGAAAGAGTGCAGAAAACATAGAAAAAAGTTCTATGTTTTGATGATGAATGTTCTGGACCACCAGTGGCCAGCAAAGCTGGCAGCAGACTCAGACAGTAAGGACATTGGGGAGGAACATGGGCCAGTCCTGGAGTCTGGGGAAGGCTGTGACGAGGGCTTTGCATCGGAGGCAGAGATGGGGCCAGGGCCGTTTGACAGTTATCAGCTGCTTGCAGAGTCAGAGATCAGTGGGGCAGAAGAACAGCCGGAGCCTGTTCCCAGTGTGTGCATGCACAGAACTGCCAGGAGAAGGGAACAGTTAAGGAACAAGGGTCTACTCAGGAGTAAAGGCTGGGGTGGACGGTGAATAGCCTCTCCCACAGGGAATAAAGAGGAGTGAAAAAGGAGTGGTGTTTGCAGGACACAATTAGTTCAGTTCATTAGAGTAAAGGTATGTTCCTGACTTCTTGCCATGTACTTGCTGCCAGAGCGTAGCATTTGGAAGATATCAGCCTGGCAATTTTCCAAGCCTGACGGCGGTCTATGGTTGTAAAATCTCATGAAAGACAGTTTGCTGGAAAGGAATTTACTTTAACCTAAATAAAAGGGGTTTTATCAACACGAGGAGTCTGCTTCATGATCTTGGGAAGCCTAGGTCAGAACAGTGAACAATGAGGAAGTGACATCTGAAGGGTCCTCTGAAGATAGAGGGTCCAACTGATAAAAGCAGCCATTGGGAGAGGAATCAATGTTGTATGTTACGATAAATTTCCTTCAAACATTGGCGAGGTTGGAACAAGCATAGTGCAAACCCACATTTCATAACTGGACAGTTCCTTACACTTGCAGTTTACCGCAGCACACAGCCTAAAAACAGACTGGAGATATTGAAATTTGTAAAGAAGAGTTCCTCCCGGTTGTTTTTGTGACAGGGGAAGTGCTATGCATGGACCAGAAACTTCACCTCAAACTGGACAGTGTAGATAAGTGCCCGTCTTGAACTGGACTGAGTACAGTAGCTGCCATACTATTTAGGAGAATAGAGTATAAGGCATACATTCATGCTTCATCTGCTAAGGTTCTAAGTCAGAGAGAAAGCCAACTTTGTCTTCTTGCCAATCCCTGTATCGAATAGAAAGCAGCCTTTTAATCCCTGAAAAGCTTCTCAGCCTCGTCTTAAAATTAGGAAAACTTGGTTTTCTGTGATCTCCTGGATTTTGCAGCTTGTCGGTTTGAATATTGAGAATGAAAGGAAGTGGGGAGCAGGGATGCTCTAATTCGCCTGCCGTGCATTTATTTTGCTTCTCTGCTTCTGGAAAGGCAAAGATGTAATGAGAAGATTTTCTTCTTCTTCTTCTTTTTTTTTTTTTGAGCCGATTCTTCGGCTTGGAGGAACAAGCCAAATGCAGCTGATTTGTATTAACACTTCATCTCCAAGGCGTATTTCAAACAGTTCGCACCTCTAATCGTTGCTCAGCACAGATCATCTAATAACTTTAAGTGATCCAATTTTCTCTCGGGCTCCTTTTCCTTCATTCCTGAAATCTCAGGTGGGCGTTAGGCATCAGAAGGTGTCCTCCAAATGGTTTCACTGTTATGTAGGGACAGACTACCATTGGACTATGGTGGGGGGATGTGGAGGGGGAAGATTGGGGAATCGAAAGTAGTGGCTGCACCTCCTTGAGACGCTGCCCCAAGGTCATCCAGCTGGAAAAAAAGGTGGGAGCCACATACCAAGCTGTGCTTGGACTGACCATTGTGAACACATCTTGCATGGACATGATTGGTTACAATGAGGTGGGCAGCAAGGGTCATTTTAGAGACTTAGAGCTTAGAATAACTTTATTGTCATTTTAAATGTGACACGAATCGGTATATATTAAAATGAAATTTCATTGCATACAGCTCTCAGAGGGTCACCGCCTCCAATGTACACTACATAAACATGACTAAATAAATACAAAATGATGCATGTACCCACATATATTATATGACACAGAGAAACAACACAGTCTGGTTTGGATGTATGCATGTACGTGGCAAGAAGAACGAATCTTGCGAGTTTACCAGACAGATGGCATAGGGGAAAAAGTTGCTACGGAATCTGGTAATCCTGCTGTAGAAATACTTTGAATCCTCTTCCCAGTGGCGAGCAGGAGAAACAGACCATAAAGTGGGTGTGTGGGGTCTCTAACAATGCTTTGTGCTCTAAGCTCCTAACGCTTATAAGAAGTATTCTGAATAACAGGAAGTGAGCTTCCTATAATCTTCTCGGTTGTCCTTACCACAAAGTATGGACTTTCTATCTGAGGTGCTGCTGCCACCCAAACCAGACATTGATGTAGTTTGTTAAAATGCTGTCAGTTCTGCCTCTGTAAAAAGTGGCCAGGACAGAAGGAGAAAGATGGGGTCTCTTCATCCAATGCAGGAAATGCAGATGCTGGTTTGCGTGCTTCACTAAGGATGATATGTGGAGAGTTCAGTTCTGATTGTTACTTATCTGCATCCTGAGATATTTAATACTGTTGACCACCTCTACAGCTGTGTCCTTGATACTAAGCAGAGTATGACTATTTGGGAAGGGAAGTAGAACTTAGGGATTTGGGAATGCAATTTGAGAATTTTTTGAGTATGTAATAGTGCAATACACTTGACTTCTCATCAAACTTTCTCAACAAATGGAGCCAAGGATCATTTCCATTCAGAGGTTAAGGTTGTGCCCAGTCTGACAGTGTATTAGAAGACATTTCAGCTAAGAGACCGTCTGGTAGAAGAAATGTTTGAGATCAAGCCCTTGGTGTAGGAGATGACCCCAAGGGTAGAGTCAGCTTTGGAAATTATGTTTTACTCAGAAGCTTCGAATTTGCCACATCTTAGTGCCTGGAATTTGGGAGGGAGGATTTAATGTGGAAGATTAGACACAACAACATTCTTCTCATAAAGTCAAGGACAAGTCGCCCTACACCTGCAAAGGAGTGCCTGGAGGAATGTCTCCAGTTGGGACAATGGTTGGGCCATGTGATCGACTGATGGGTGCAGGGGATGGGTTTTGAATTTTCAGTTGGGAAGGGAAAACCTGTAACTCTCAGATTCAGGTTTTCCCACATGTGCCAGTATGTCTTCCTTAATAAATTCTTACTTGGAGGAACTTTGTTTCGGAGCGCTGAATGAAATGGAGAGTTTCACTGGATTGTTGACATCAAATACATCATTAATTTGGAGTTGCTCTGCTCCCACGAGAGACCTACGAGCAGCCCCTACCTCCCACCCTTGAATTCCATTGACTCTTACGTAACACCAATTTGCCTTGATCATTAGTAGATCAGATACTTGTGTATGGGTAGCATGTACTAAACTTGAAGTGCTTTGAACTAAACTCCTGTTCTTGAACTTGACACTTACGTCTATCTCTGGTTTCCCCAAGGGAAGATAGCCTGGAATGATTCTTGTAAAACATGTGATCAACAACAACCTATCTGACCCATTCTTGGAGCTGTTCTGGTTGCTTGGCCTGATGGTTGTAGACCCCAAACACTGGAAGGTTATGACCCTCCTCTATCAAAGGTCATGCGATGGCAGTGGATATTTTAATCACTGCTCTTTTTTTAAAATTACCCGTTCTGAATGCTGTTCGGTTGGAAACTCAATCGAAAAATTTAGCTTAATGAGAAATTTCAGCACACACTCTTTTGTTGCAGAGCTGAAAGGGAGGCCCTGACTGAACAGATTGCAAGCGGTGCCCTTTTATGTCATGCTTTCCTTCCCTTTATCTTTTTCGGGGCAAGTACTTTGCTGGGAGAAAGTGATACCACTGCTCAGAATATCAGTTTTCCCTAATTAGTTGCAATCAGATTCTCTCTCGTACCATTAATCAGGATTAACTCATGACATATTAATGCAACTGGTTATATCCTTTAAAAGGCTCTTGGAAATGAATTGTATCTTTGCTTCTGTTCAGAGGAGCTGCCTGCTGAAAAGATGGAAAGGAAAAATAATAATGCACCTAATCTTAATTCAGGTACAGAATCGGGGAGAAACAATATGCCCAGACAAAAGTCACAAGAGAATGCTTCCTTCCTTCCTTCCTTCCTTCCTTCCTTCCTTCCTTCCTTCCTTCCTTCCTTCCTTCCTTCCTTCCTTCCTTCCTCCCTCCCTCCCTCCCTCCCTCCCTCCCTCCTTTCCTTCCTTCCTTCCTTCCTTCCTTCCTCCTTCCCTCCCTCCCTCATCCCTCCCTTCCTCACTTCCTTCCTTCCATCCATCCTTCCTCCCTTTCTCCCTCCCTCCCTTCCTATCTTATCATCATGGCTATTATAGATTATTTGCACAATTAATGATGTGAATCCCTGATTGCTTAAGATAAGTGAGTTTACATTGCATATAAATGAGAAAATATGTTTATGTATTTTGTTTTACTAACACTCAACAACTAATCTCCCTTTACACATTTATATAAAAATGTGTGCAAGGTGTACATGATCCTGTAAGATGTTGAAACCCAAACTTACTCATTAAAAAGGTGTTACCTGCCTCTCAGAATTCTGTGGGAATGCAAAGGCATACAGTAAACAAAAACCAATCATATCTTGGTATTTTAGCCTACTTCAGGTAGATATTTCCAATGTTCGTAAAGTTTGCTGTTCCAACAGCATATATTAACCGGTGGAATGGCTTGCCTTCAGAAGTTGTGGTTGCTCCATCACCGGAAGCTTTTAACAAGAGACAGGACAGCCACTTGTCTAAAAATGGAACAGGGCCTCCTGCTTGAAGAGGGGGTTGGATTAAAAGATCTCCAAGATCCGTCCCAACTCTCTTATTCTCTTTAAAAAAAGTTCTTCACAATTTTCTTCTACTTGTACATCCATCAGCACTGCTACTATATTATTTCTTGAAGACAACCTTAAAACCAAACTATCCAGAATTACAATGAGGGGAAACATATCATGTATAATCTGCTGATCTTCTAGGAAGAATATCCATATCTGCGGATTCAGAGATTCCTGCCACTGCGCAACTGTATACATGATGACATTTTCTGTGCTAGCATCTGGTCTGATCAGGCAACTTGTGACGTTGTGTCTTCAAGGGATTGGGGAGAAGGAAGATTTCAAAGGTAAAATCTTCTTAAATATTCCCTTGAATTTCTGCAAACACCTCCTTTCAGAGTTCTTGCTATGAGAGAAGCTATGGTGGACCAGTGTGAAGGACAGGTTTTTCTTGGGTGAAAGTATGCAAAAGGCTGCAACAGAATGTGAAGGAATCTGTAATCCAGGAGATCTCTTGTCCTTACTTTT
Source organism: Pseudonaja textilis (assembly GCF_049901715.1). Lineage (NCBI taxonomy): Eukaryota > Metazoa > Chordata > Lepidosauria > Squamata > Elapidae > Pseudonaja > Pseudonaja textilis. The sequence goes on from NC_141997.1 coordinate 46,010,811, forward strand.
CTTTCTGCTTTGTTTATTGGATTTTAGAATCTCTTCATTATGTTGCATTCTTGTTGTTTGGCTTGGTCACCACATTATAAAGAAGATGTTGAAACTCTAGAAAGAGTGCAGAGAAGAGCAACCAAGATGATTAGGGAACTGGAGGGTAAAACATATAATGAATGGTTACAGGAACTGGTCATGGCTAGTCTTTTGAAGAGAAGGACCAGGGGAGACATGATAGCAGTGTTCCAGTATTTCAGGGGCTGCCACAAAGTTGAGGGGGTCAAGCTATTCTCCAAAGTACCTAAAGGCTAGACAAGGAATAATGGATGGAAACTGAACAAGGAGAGATTCAACCTGGAAACAGTCAACTCATGGAACAGAAGTTGCCTTCAGAAGTTGTGGGAGCTTCATCACTGGAAGCTTTCAAGAAGAGACTGAACTGCCATCTGTCAGAAATGATGTAGGGTCTCCTGCTTGGGTGAAGGGTTGGGCTAGATAACCTACAAAATCCTTTCCAACTCTGTTATTCTATTCTTCTCTTCCAGATGATTCCACATGTAGATGTATCAACCTTGAAACAACATGGCTCAGAATTGACATCAATTATCTAGCTGGTTATTGTTTCTTGAGAATGATCTCTTTAGAGGTGTCTGGATGAGTTGAGAGAAGTGCGTGATGGGAGACTTCTCAATTGGCATCAGATATCAGGATGCAAAAGCATAGGCGTGTATGTGCTCTGTGATGACATCGCCACGTGTGTGTTGTATATGTTATTTTTGTGTCACTGCAGCTTGATTCTGCATTTATATTTTACTTCGTTGTCTATTTATGACAGAATAAAAAGTAGAAACTACATCTCAGGAATAAAAGGGAGAACAAGTTGAATCATCCCTATGTTTAAGAATACAGACAGGAGATGCGAACACTTAGAATGCTACAAATAAAAGTATTGCAAGATGTTCTATTTTTTTCTCCTTTCACTCAGGGGAAACAAAACATGAAAAGAAAATATTTTTAGAGCAATATTCATAAAGTACTATGGCAAATTGTTGATTCAAGATGATAGCAGGCAGCCATGTATAAACAATCAGTCTGACAAAGAAGGATGACACAAAGGAACGCATAGATATAAATGCATGAGACATAAAATTGTTTTTAACTACAGCCTTGAATTGGGAGCAATGCTAAATATATTGCAAAGTTTGTTCAAGTTAAATAAATAAATAAATAAATAAATAAATAAATAAATAAATAAATAATTCATACATACATACATACATACATACATACATACATACATACACACATACATACCTACATAAGTCAGTAATTCAAAACTTTGGGGACTGGAGGCTAAATCATATGAAGAACTGTTGCAGGAACTGGGTATGTCTAGTTTAATGAAAAGAAGGACTAGGGGTGACATGATAGCAGTGTTCCAATATCTCAGGGGCTGCCCCAAAGAAGAGGGAGTAAAGCTATTCTCCAAAGCACCTGAGGGCAGGACAAGAAGCGATGGGTGGAAACTAATCAAGGAGAGAAGCAACCTAGAATTAAGGAGAGATTTTCTGACAGAACAATTAACAAATGGAATGACTGGCCACCAGAAGTTGTGAATGTTCCAATACTGGAAGTTTTTAAGAAGAGATTAGACAACCATTTGTCTGAAATGATATAGGGCTTCCTGCCTGAGCAGTGGGTTAGACTGGAAGTCCTCCAAAGTCCCTTCCAACTCTATTATTCTGTTACTTGCATAAGATTTGATTCCCTACAAATAATTATCAGAACATCAAGGATTATTTTTTCCCTTACTAAAATCATTAGAAACAATCTATCTGGGATGAAAATTAGTCATTTGACTGTAAGGATGAGTAGCAAGTAGAAGTAGAAACAGTCTTCTCTAGGCCCATCAACCTCACTTGATGATTAATTAACTGCCTTTAAATATATATTTATATAAGGGATGCGATGGCTCAGTGGCTAAGACGCTGAGCTTGTCGATCAGAAAGGTCAGCAGTTGGTGGTTCAAATCCCTAGCACTGCATAATGGAGTGAGCTCCCATTACTTGTCCCAGCTTCTGCCAACCTAGCAGTTCGAAAGCATGTAAAAATACAAGTAGAAAAATAGGGACCACTTTGGTGGGAAGGTAACAGTGTTCCGTGCACCTTCGGCATTTAGTCATGCCAGCCACATAACCACGGAGACATCTTCAGACAGCGCTGGTTCTTCGGCTTTGTAACGGAGATGAGCCCCAGCCAGAATCATTTCTTTTTGCGAACAGCACTGCCATTTATATCCATTAAATAAAAGAAATAATGCCACAACAAGGAAATTATGAAGCCCTGCCTATTAATTAGATGTTAGCTATCTATGAGCAAACTATGAGGAGAGACAAAAGGAAGGAGATAATTAATGAGAATTAAATGCAAGCTATGTACCAGAATGCAGTTCCAGCATGAAACCAACATGAAACCCTGAATAAAAGCTACCTCAAGGGCTTTTGATGCAAAGGTGGGATTAAGGTGTCACAATGGTGCATCACACTTTGTGGTGGGCATATTCTCTTTTTTTTAACCACACCCTCCAGGAATCCCTGATGCATGAAGTACAGATGGAGATATATTTTTACATATGAAAAGTAATTTTTAGACAATTTTTTAATTGACTGATGGAAATTTTGTTGATGTGCAGATTTTCCAAAATTTTTTGGTAAGGCACCCACTGGGACCACTATCACCAGTTTATGCCATAATCTGTCCATTTTGATTTTCAAGTCTTGAAATGTTGTGATCCTCTCCAATTCTTTGGCTTTGACTACCTTCTGGCATTGCCACATCAATTGCTCATGCTTTCTTCTTTTCTATGTGTTATGAGCCAAGCCTTAATCCGTTTGTATTCAGAAATCCCACAATTATTATGATTATTATTAGTGATGTGAAGCCATTTGATCAGTGATAGGATCATTGCCTTTGCATGCAGGGAAATTCCAAAAGTAATTGAGAAAATATCTTCGTTTCAGGCCCTTGGTTTACAACAATTGCAATATTCTACTCTCTAAAACCTGGTGTGGCTGCCATTTAAAGGGACAGAATCTTGTCTTAGGCAAAGCCTAGGGCAAGTGTCTTCAAACTTGGCACGTTTAAGACTTTTGGACTTCAACTCCCGGAATTCCTGAGCTAACGTGACTCAAGGAGGAATTTTGGGAGTTGAAATCCACAAATCTTAAAGCTGTCAAGTTTGAAGAGCCCTGGCCTAGGGATTCATATATTATTTTTTTTCTGTTTTCAACATAGAATGTAGAATAATAGGGTTGGAAGAGTCTTCTTGAGGTCTTCTAGTCCAACCTCCTGTTCAAGCAGGAGATCCTATACTACTCCAGACACATAACTGTCCAATCTCTGCTTGAGACCCTCCAGTGATGGAGCAGCCACAACTTCTGAAGGCAATCTGTTCCATTGATTAATTGTTCTGACTGCCAGGAAATTACTCTTTAGTTCCTGGTTGGTTCTCTCCTTGATTAGTTCTCATCCACTACTTCTTGTTCGGCCCTCAGGTGTTTTGGAGAACAGATCAGCTTATTCTTCTGTGTGTACTTCCTCAAGTACTCCACAGAAAAAGAAGAGAAGGGCTAAGACTGATAGGATCTCAGCCTTCCATTACTTCCTCAAGTATGGGAAGGTTGCAATCTTATCAATCCTACCCCCTCCCTCCCTTCTTCTTCTTCTCTTCTCTTCTTCTTCTTCTTCTTCTCTCTTCCTTCTCTTCTCCTTCTCTTCTTCTCTTCTTCTTCTTCTTCTTCTCTTCTTCTCTTCTTCTTCTTCTTCTTCTTCTTCTTCTTCTTCTTCTTCTTCTTCTTCTTCTTCTTCTTCTTCTTCTTCTTCTTCTTCTTCTTCTTCTTTGTGATTCCAGTGCAAGATTGAAGCATTCAAATCAATAGCCTTCAAATAAGTCCTGCATAGGGGCTCTTTACACCTCTGCCATGCAGTTTCTTCAGAATCTTCTCTCCAGTGGTGGGATTCAAATTTTTTTACTAGCGGTTCTGTGGGCGTGGCTTGGTGGGTATGTTGTGGCTTGGTGGGTGTGGCTTGGAGAGCATGGCAGGGGGGAGGATACTGCAAAATCTCCATTCTCTCTCCACCCCACTGACCTGCTTTCCAGCTCTGATCTCCCGTGCAGGGGAACCAAAGAAGACCCAGCTGATCAGTACATACTCTTTTTTTTCCCCTTCATATTTCCCTATCTTATTTGTTAGTCTTAATCTTCTTTAGCAGATCTCTCCTCTTCAGCCAGGCTATGTTATTTCAAAGAAATTTATGTTCACTGAAAAAACAAAAACAAAGCCTTCTAACAGTATGTAATATTATTTCAAATAATCTGAATGCTTTGTTTTCTTCTTCTGTAAGCCCATAGCATGCTATTTTTAAAGTATAATTCTTGGTACTTCACAAGCAACTTCTTACAGTAGCATTCTAAATTTCCCTATAAATAATTGGAAGTGAGATGATTTGCAGTGCAGTTCCAGCGTAAGGTGTCTTTCTACATTGCTCTGGAGAGAAAAAAAAAAACCAGCACAAAGGAAGTCAGAGACTGAGTTTCCCTTCATGCAATTGCTTCAGAGACAAGGTAGAAGAAAAAGGTTGCCAACTAAATTATAAATTTCATGTAGCACTCATCACTCAATGACATGTCATGTACCACTCTTAAAGACTATTGGGAGACACAGCACACAGAGAAAAAAATACACAACAGGCTCAAGTCATTGAGCCTTGCTCCCTTGGAACCTGTTCTCAAAATAAGGTAAATTAAAAAGTTTCCAAGAGATTCATCCAGCTTCTGAAATGTACATATGGATTGAATCTTCAAAATTTCAAATGCAACGGCTGATATATTTACCGGTCCCATTCAAACTTTATCAACAAATACCATGCATATGTGATAGGAGGGTATGGTTGAGTCCTCATTTACCCCAATTAGAATTAAATAACAGAATTGGAAAGGACCTTGGAGGTCTTCTAGTCCAACCCCCTGCTTAGGCAGGAAACCCTACACCACTTCAGACAAATGGTTATCCAACATCTTTTTAAAAACTTCCAGTGTTGGGACATTTATAACTTCTGGAGGCAAGTTGTTCCACTGATTTATTGTACTCACTGTCAAGAAATTTTCCCTTAGTTCTAAGTTGCTTTTCTCCTTGATTAGTTTCCACCCATTGCTTCTCAGGTGCTCAGGTGCTTTAAATAATAGCTCAACAATTCAACATGAAGTAGTTCAACATTAGTATAATAGTTCAGCATTCAACGTGAAGGCATGGTGCACTAATGAGAGAATACAGTAAATGTATGAACGTAGAACTTAGAATAACTTTATTGTCACTTTGAATGTACACTAATCGGCATACATTAAAATGGAAGTTTGTTGCATGCAGTTATCAAAGAATCATCATCTCCAATATACATTACATAAATATGACAAAATAAATAAATACAAAATTGTGCATATACCCACTTATATTATATGACACAGAGAAACAACACAGTCTACTTCAGGTGTATATATTTATGTGGCGAGAAAAATGAATCTTGTGAATTTACCAAATGGATGGCCTAGGGAACAAAGCTGCTACAGAATCTGGTAGTTTTGCTAGAAATACTTTAAAACTTCCTGAGCCAACAGTGTGCGGTGGCAGCAAAAAAGGCCAATGCAATCCTAAATTGCATTAACAGAGGGATACAATTAAGATCAAGTAAGGGACTAATACCACTCTATAACACCTTCTTAAGACCACACCTAGAATACTGGGTCCAGTTCTGGTCCCCACACTATAAAAAAAGATGTTGTGACTCTAGAAAGTGCAGAGAAGAGCAACCAAGCTGATTATGGGACTGGAGTCTAAAACACATGATGAACAGTTTGCAGGAACTGGGCATGGTCAGTCTAGTGAAGAGAAGGACAGCAGTGCTGCAATATTTGAGGGGCTGCCACAGAGAGGAAGGGGTCAAGCTATTTTCCAAAGCACCTGAAGGCCAAACAAGGAATAATGGATGGGGAAACTAAACAAAGGAGAGCTTCAACCTGGAAATAAGGAGAAATTTTCTGACAATGAGAATAATCAACCAATGGAATAGCTTGCCTTTAGAAGTCGTGGGAGCTTCATCAATGGAAGCTTTCAAGAAGAGACTGGACTGTCATCTGTCAGAAATGATGTAGGGCCATGATGGCAAACCTATGGCACAGGTGGCCCACAGAGCCATTTGTGCGGTCATGTGAGCCCCAGCCAAACCTCCCTGCATTGCACATGTGTGCACCTCCCAGCTGATCTTTGGCCCATTTGAGGCTATTTTTGCCCTCCTAGAGGGAAATCTCTGCAGCCACGGGAGGCCAAAAACGGGCCTTCCAGAAATACTGGAAGTGCCAAAAAAGGGCCCGTTTTCAGCCTCCTGAGGCTGCAAATTGTTCCCTTGAGCCTCTGGGAGAGTGAAAGTGGCCTCAAAAGGGTTGAAAATCAGCTGGGAGGTGTGCACATGCGCAGGTAAAGGGGTGGGGCGGGGTGGTGCATACAGATGCACAAGGGGCGGGGTACATTGCATAGTGGGTGCCAGCCTGCATGGACTCACACTATCGCACGCACACACCCACTTTCTACACACCACAAAAAAAAGATTCACCATCATTCACCATCAGGGACTGTTTGGGTGGGGGAGTTGGACTAGATGACCAACAAGGTCCCTTCCAACTCTGTTAATCTATATCTCCTCCCAGAGGGTAGGGACAGAAGCAGACCGTAAAGTGAGTGTGTGGGGTCTCTAGCAATGCTTTGAGCTCTAACAACTCACTCCTACTGGTGCATGCCAATCTTCCTCATAAATTAGCAGAAAGACTAAATAAATCCAGGAAGCCACTGCTGGCACTTGTATTAAATCTGCCCAACAATTTTAACATTGATTCCCAATGGAAAGCCAAATGGGTGACTGAACACCCAGTCATAGGAAGACATATAAACAACCCCACAAAAAAGCGCCATGTTTCGAACTATCACGTCAGCAATGGACAATCCTGAATAGGACCCACGCACCTCAAACAGCATCTGCTAGGATTGTTTGTAGAAATGGGGCATAGTGTCCTTCCCTCCAGCGGTGAAATGCTACCGGTTTGGCACAGTTCGGCCAAATAGGTAGTAAAAAAAAAGCTCCGACGATCAGCTGAGAGGTGAAAAAAAAGAAAAGTACAGAATCAGCCGCCCTACCTCCTATCATCTACGCTTTTTTATTCTTTATCCACTCAGCTGATTGGCCTGGCAGAGCCTCAGCTGGTGTGTGGAAAGCTGTGTGCACACACGCATTAGGAGCATGCAGGCACGCACATGTGTGAAGTGCACGATCACTGAACCAATGCCCCTTTCAGTTTGACTGCGGGATCCCACATCAAGCTGTAGATTATATTGTGGCTGGCTTTAAGCTGATGTCATATACCGGCCAAGTATCTGAATTTTTAAATATAAATGATGCTGTGTGCTTTGGTGGTTAGATGGCCTGGACATCAGTATTTGAACATAGATCTTTTTCACATTTATATTTTATTGGCTTCTACTAATCTAAATGAAATGTTAATATCTCTTGCTAGTCCACATATAATATGCCATATGCTAAATAAATAATGTTCAACAGATCTGTCAAAAACCTTGGGCTTAGCACAAAGCAAATTGACACAGAACTCTACTTCATCTTCTTGGCCTCACCAAGTGTCAACAATCGTTCCATCCTTCTTTCTTCAAAACTTTGGTGGCAGGAGCTTCATTTCTTTAATAACACCATTGCAAACATCCAAACAACAAGATTGGCCCATTTAGAGCGCAGGAGCCAAGGGGGAAAAAAAAAACCAAACCAATTAGTATATTCAGCAAAACGCTCTTCGTTTCCTCATCAACAAGCAGTATGAGCCTCTGATTAAATCCTCTTCAAAATGGCAAAGTAAGAATTGGATCAGAGAGCAAGATATTCCCCAACCTAGTATGGATCTGCCCACAGAGCCTGTGCACAGATCTCAAAAGTTTCCACAGCATAACCCAGAGATTTCTGCTTAGTGAGCTATGATGATATTAGGTTTAATGAATCTTTAACATCATGCAGTGCACATATCCAGACAAAAACATGGCAGTACTACTCTATCACTCCCAGGATCTTCTCTTCAGGCTTAATGAACCAGGTTTGTGGTGCTCTTTCTACAAGCCTAATGTCATGTACTGAATACAAGAGACTCTTTCACAATAGACTATTAAGGTAAAGGTAAAGTTTCTCGTGCACATGCGTGTTAGTCATTTCCAGCTCTAGGGGTCAGTGCTCATCTCCATTTCTAAGCCAGCACTCTCTGAAGATGTCTATATGGTCATGTGGGCAACGAAAGTGCACATTATCTTATATTATGTTATCTTCCCACCAACGTGATCCCTATTTTTCTACTTGCCTTTTTATGTGCTTTCAAACTGCTATTTTGGCAGAAGCTGGGACAAGTAATGGGAGCTCATTCTGTTACATGGTGCTAGGGATTTGCACCACTGAACTTCTCATCAATAAGCTTAGCGTCTTAGCCATGGAGCCACCACATCCCCTGTTATACCCAATTATACCCCTTGTCAGCATTCCAATGAAACTCCCGTTTCATTCAGCACTCAGAGACAAAGTTTATCCAAGTAAGAATTTATTAGAGAAGTCATACTGGCATATCTGGGGAAATCTGAATTAGAGACTTCTGGGTTTTCCTGGCATAATTAAAAATCAAAACCCATCTCCTGCACCCATCAGTCCATCACATGGTCTAATCACCCATTGTCCCAATTGGAGACATTCCTCCAACCATTCCTTTCCAGGTGCAGCATAACTTGTCCTTGACTATATGAGAAGAATGTTGTTGTGTCTAAACTTCCATATCTCTATGAAATCCCCTCTCCGAAATTCCCAGGCACAGAGATATGGCAGCGTGGAAGCTTCTAAGTAAAATATGGCTTCCAAAGCTGACACTCCTGTTGTATCCAGACTATTATTAGCTGGCTACAAATCTGTAGCTGAGCCGGTTCCTTCTATAAAAGGTAGAAAGTTCTAGCTTAACTGTCATTTAGTAGGTTTAAATACACATTTGGGTGGCTTGCTTCTAGTCATACAAATGGAGGCAATCCTCAGTTCTGATGCTTAAGAGAAATCATAAGGATGATTACAATTTACCCAGGCCTGTGCCCATTTTTCTGCTTAACTTTACTATTGTTAGATGACCCATTTGTTCATGACAATCTTAATTTTCATCATCGTTTGAGCATAGCAATTTTAATCTACACACCAATCAAGGCTGAAAGCACAATGCACCATATCTAAAAAGCCAAGCAAAATTCACTTCTCCATGCAACTAATGAAATATTAGGAAGAAGAAAACTCAACTCAGAGAACATCAAGAACCCAGCAGTACATTATTCATTATTCCAACAATGGCATTTGTCATGATTTGGTCCACCGCACCATGGAGAACTCTGGAAAGGCCAGGATTGTGTTTCCATAGTCCCAAAAGTTACTTATTTCATGGAAATAATCCACGTTGGATTTGGTGACATTTCTTGTAGTACAAACTTATTTAGCACAAATGCATACGAAAAAAAAAAAACCCAGTATAAATATTGTATAGTTACCATCAGGTTCAAAGTCCTCAATATACTTCCAGAAGAAATTCAGAGCATGGCTAAGATAGTTGCATTCAGAAGATCCAGTCTTTTTATCTCTTTTTCAGACTGAGTTTCATGACTAGCATTCTCTACCATCCTCTCAATTCCTACCGAGATCTCATTCTTGGGCTGAGCTAGATAAAATCCACATTTGGTAGATTCCACTTAGTTTCATAATATAGATAACGTAAGATTAGTCTCAAATACTTCTTTCCTAACTCTCTGACAATATTTTGGGAAACAAGCTCCCTTTTTATGACCCTTTTTATGTAATCCTTCAGTTCAGGGTCGAGTCAGGGTGACTGGATGGAGCTGAGTGTTTACTGACCAGGTGCCCTTCCCAATGGCTATGGGGAGCTCACAGCAGATTTTTTTTTTTTTACACCTTAGGAGAGAAGCATTTGATGCTACCGAGGATTGAATTATCAACCATCCAGATGGGATGCTAGAGTCTTCACCATTAAGCCACCATGCTGGTCAAAGAAGGGATACAATCATCATTTATTTTGGACTTTTACATCTCAGTGATTACAACAGGGGTTTAATATCTCAGGAAAGAAGCATCCTTGAAGATTGCTAATCACCACTGCACTGCTTCTAAAAATAATATGGCTATAACTATGTGGTGATCATAAGTCCAACTCCACTAAGGGTATTTTAATATTTTATAATTTGGCAACTTGCATCTTTTTTATATATATAATTTTAAAGGTGGCCATCAAAAAGAGCAAGCAGCATGAATAGAGTAGAGTAGAGTAGAGTAGAGTAGAGTAGAGTAGAGTAGAGTAGAGTAGAGTAGAGTAGAATAGGAATAGGAATAGGAATAGGAATTAGAATAGAATAGAATAGAATAGAATAGAATAGAATAGAATAGAATAGAATAGAATAGAATAGAATAGAATAGAATAGAATAAACATTATTGTCACTTTAAATATACACTAACTGGCATATGTTAAAATGAAATTTTGTTGCATATAGCTCTCAAAAAGTGACCCCCTCCAATGTACACTACAGAAAAAATGGCAAAAATATAAATAAATAAATAAAAATTATGCACATACCCACATGTATTATATGACACGGAGAAAGCATGGCTGGAATGAATAGAAGACTGTATCTAACCTTTCATTTAACCATCTGTCAATGGACCTAGGAAAGAGGTGAACATTTTGACTACTGATTGATTGGAAGACTAGCCCAGTTTGAATGCAGATGGCTTGCCCCCAGTCTGCGACTTTCAACGTAAGCTTTATTCTGACTTTCAAATGAACAGGGAGGTTTCTAGAACCATTTCCCTCACCTGAGGTTATATACGGTTGACCAGAAACGCTCCTTTTAACACTAAACAGTTTGTTTAATTAAAGCTTTTCCCTTTTTAAAAAAAAATCAACACAACTTCTACAAAAATGCCATATGTTACGTAAAGCATCAATCATATTTGTTGGGCAGCGTTTGAGGACAAGCAAACAGCTGATGAAGCGTTTGGCAGAACAAAATTTGCATCCATCAATCTCTTGGTGACTTGTGAACTACGTGTTGCTGTTGTTGTTGTTTACACAGATTAAAGTGTGAGTAAGAGAAAGGTGGCTTTGCTCTTAATAGCCATCCATTTCAAAGTCACACTGGCCAGGACCAATATTTAGACAGGAGCCAAGCATTCATCCTGGAATGACTGATGCCAGCAGCCTTGCCCTCATGGTTAATGGCCTTTTGTCCTTTATTTCATTTTACTTGTGGGTGGTTGTTGATGCTCTTTTTAACACACACACACACACAATGCTATAATTTCCTCTAAATGCTGATAAGTGCTCAGGGTGGCCTATCTTTATTATCATGTGTTGTTAGTAAGTTTATTTTGAGATGATGAAAACTATATCTGAGGTAAGCAGCTTGTTGCCCAGATGTTCAGGATTTCAGTATCGGCATGGCAAGGTAGCAGAATGATGGAAGCTGTAGTCTGAAATTTCTGAAAAGCACAGCTGTGTTGTATTCAAAATTGGAGGAAATTGATATTTTTAAAAGATTCGAACACACACACACACACACACACACACACACACACACACACACACACTGAAGAAGCTCCTTGGATAAGAAGCAAAATGTCTTCAAAGAAAAAAACAGAAAGTCCAGTTGCCTCTTGAAAAAGCACCTTTGGGACAACCATGACCTGGATGACTTAGAATCTCCATAGACACACACATAGAGAGAGACAGAGAGGGGGGAGAGGGAGGGGGAGGGACGGATGGAGAGACGGAGAGACGGAGAAGGAGGGAGGGAGAGAGAGAGGGAGAGAGAAAGGGAGGTAGGGATGGAGAGAGGGAGAGAAGGAGAGAGAGGGAAGGGGAGGGAGGGAGAGGGAGGGAGAGATAAGGGGAGGGAGGGAGGGAGAGGGAGAGGGGAGAGGGAGGGAGGGAGAGAAGGAGGGAGGGAGGGAGAAATGAAAAGAAGGGAGGGAGAGGGAGAGAGAAAGGGAGGGAGGGAGGGAGAGAGGGAGAGAGGGAGAGAGAGGGAAGGGGAGGGGAGGGAGGGAGAAAGGGAGGGAAAGGGAGAGGGAGAGAGAGAAGGAGGGAGGGAAGGAGAGAGAGAGAGGGGAGAGGGGGAGAGAGGGGAGGGAGGGAGGGAGATAGGGAAAGGGAGGGGGAGAGAGAAAAGAGGGAGGGAAGGAGAGAGAGAGGGAGAGGAAGAGATAAGGGGAGAAAGGGAGGGAGAGGGTGGGAGATGGAGAGAGAAAGGGAGGGAGGGAGGGAGAGAGAGAATTTTACCCAACTCTTTGAGAAATCTGTCTAAAACAACATCAGATGTTTTTACACAATGCTTGCTTTCTCATCTTTGTTGAAGCAATCTTACGCTGAAGTATAATTGTTCTTTGCTTGATGAAATTAAATAAAACCTAATCAGTACTAATCACATTTTCCAGTTTACATTTTAGGTAAATAGCAATTAGCACATTAGTCAGGAGGAAGGGGGAAAAAATCAATGTGCCATAATTATGGCATATACTATTTTATCGCTCAGACCTGCGTGATACATGTAGAATAACTATCAGTGGTTTTCATGTTATGACAAATTCTGATATTTGTTGAAATAATCTGCGGAAGTAGGAATAGATATGAAGAACTTACTCCATCGTTAAAATGGTTTAGTGCAGGGATGTCAAACTCATGTCACCATGAGTTTTTTTCCTTTGCTAAACCAAGTGTGGGTGTGGCCAGCATGTGATGCATCTAGCCTGCAGGCCGGGAGTTTGACAGCCCTGGATTAGTGTCTGGAATCTCAAAAATAAAATAATAAAATAAAATAAAATAAAATAAAATAAAATAAAATAAAATAAAATAAAATAAAATAAAATAAAATAAAATAAAATAAAATAAAATAAAATAAAATAAAATAAAATAAAATGTATTACAGAATTTTGACTGGAATGCATTCATTCAAAATAGAAAACTAGATCATGCATATTATAACTGCAGCTAGTTTTGCTCAGAATTGGAAATTGGCTACGAACCCTACAGAAAACATGATAATTAATAAAATACATAAACGTGCCAAGATGGATAGATTAACCAAATTGTTAAAAGATAATCAAGACAGTGAATATTACAAAATATGGGATATGACTGGCTAAAGAAAAGGTGATATCTGATGAATTGGTAACATTTGGAAAATAAGGGTGACGTGTAAATAATTGTAAATAAATTATATGTATGTATATAGAGAGTTTAAAAGGATGAAGGAGTTATTATAACAATGTGTAACATGCTATCAGAAGGAAAATACAAAGTGTATTCATTGCTCAAATAATGCTGTAAAATGTATATATATGTTTTTAATTTTATAAATATTGAATAAATAAATTTAAATTAAAAAAAAAGAGAAAACTAGATTGGAACTCTAAGTTAGGTGGATTGAGAAGGATTTAATGTCAACATGTTTTCAAGCACTGGAGTCTTAGAGCTGGAAATATCATAATTAACAATGCAGTCATATGGAAGTTTCTATAGATGATATGATGCAATGTGGGTCATGTTTTGTTAACCTGTAATCCCTTAATTTGGGGTAGAGTTAGGCAACTGGATGGAACTGAGCATTTACTGACCGGATGCCCTTCCTAATGCTACTCTGAGTTCACAGCAGATTTTTTCTTTGTGCCCTGTTCTTCAGTCATGTGGATAAGAAAAAGAAACTGACTGTGTTCTGTCCTCACTACGTTAATCCATGTGCCGCTTGACATGCAGCTAAACCCACCTATCCTCCAATAAAACAGACTGTGTGCATAGATTTGAAAGCTTCATTGAAAGAACAGGATATGGTGAAACTGGGGAAAATAGGGATACATACAATGAGAACCAAATGCAAGATAGACAGTATTGAGTTACTGCTGAACATAACAATTAATAAATTCAAGCAATTTAAATCTCGCGAGTGATTCTCTGTATGTGGGATGTGGGTTTGTCCTTGGATGACCATGTGCCACCCTGTGCCACAGATTAAGATGGATTTTTCTTTGTGCTTCTGCCTTCTCCAAATGCTAAAGGAAATGGAGTCTGGTTTCCCAGTGTGCACTTGTTTTGAGAGCACGGGCTGAAGGGTAAATGGGTTGGGTCAGCTTGAAACAATATACTTGGTATTTGTCCCTCCGGCCACTAGATGGGGCAAGAGAGCAAAGAGTCATTTTCTCTCTGAAACCAGACATCAGAGTGAGAAAACTGCATGCCAATCTGGCTTCCATGTTGGTCTGTGTCTAATTTTTTTCTAATCTCATGACCCATCTGGACAGGATTATGAGAAATCAAAAGATGTGAAAGATACTCAGTTACCCTGTCACTGCACAATCCTCCACTCCCCACAAGAGAGATGCTTAGATAGATTGGTCAAATTCATCTATTGAAATCAAAGATGAAGCTGGAAAAATAATGGGTAGATTCTTCCCTCTTTACTGCCATCCTGCCAAATTGCAGCTCGCAGGATATGCTGGACCTCTCTGTCACCAGATTTTTTTCCAGATTCTCCACAGTGGTTAGAACGCATTATTGCAGGCTGACTCTGCTCACTACCAGAAATTCGATCCTGACAGGACTAAAGATTGACTTAGCGTTCCATCCTTCTGAGGTCAGCAAAACAAGGATCCAGATTGTTGGGGACTCTAATTACGCTCAGAGAGGACTGTAAAGTACTATAGAGCAATGTATGCAGTAAGTTTGCTATTGCTAATTATCTATCAGAAAAAAAATATATTTTAAAACTATTTCCCTTAGTGTAAGGAGGAGAAAAAAACCAGACATTTCTAAAATGTCATTTTAGATTTTATTAGCAATAACCAAATTTGAAACATTGCTTCTGCAGCATAAACATAATTAGACACAAAGGCATGCCCTTGGCCAAGCCACTCATGATTCAAATTCTGCTAAATTCCTCTGGAAATCTTTCTCAATTGTTCAAAAAAATCTATTTATGAGACCAAGGGTCTCCAAAACACTCAGCTTTGGTGAGAGAAATAACCTTATCCAGTTCTTTGCTCCATTTCCATGTTCAACACATTTTGTTCATTCATCTCATAAGAGGTAGAAAGAAATATTAATACCAAGATGCCCAACATAATAACAACAACAACAACAACAACAACAACAACAATAATCATCATCATCATCATCATCATCATCATCATCATCATCATCATCATCATCATCATCTTTCTGCCATCAAAACACATTTTTCCTTAAAGGAAATAAAGTGTATATCATAATATGACCTCCAATAATATTATTCAAATATTATTATTTTTCTCCCTGGAGTTGGAAAAAATAATTTCTGATCAATTGACTACTAATAACTTCTAAATACTAAACATATACTTGTTCTTTGCAGAAGGAAAAAAATAAATGTTGACACTAATAGCTTGAAAAAAAACAGACCCACATCAAATTGAATGGATAGACCAATAAGAGGTTGATCAGAATGTTATAGAAAAACCCTCTAATTATGCAAAATAGAAGAACAAAAGAGACCCCCAACCCTCTGCTGAGAATGAAAGAAATATTCTCATTTATTTATTGTGGTCTGGAGTTCAAGGAGAGATATTCTTAGAGGGGAACATGGTAAGGAAAAGAACTATATAATACAGTATAATATAATGTATAAAGTATAAAGCTAATACAATCCTTGGTTGTATAAACAGAGGTTGTATAAATAGAATCAAAATCATGTAAAGTATTAGTAACACTTTATAAAGCCTTAGTAAGGCCACACCTCAAATACTGCATCCGGTTTTGCTCACCACAGTACAAAAAAGATGTTGAGGCTTTGGAAAAAGTGCAAAGAAGAGCCCTGAGATGATTAAGGGGTCTGGAGACAAAAACACATGAAGAACAGTTACAAAAATTGGGTTTGTCTAGAGAAAAGAAGGAATGGCGAGGGGACAACACGATAGCAGTATTCCAGTATTTGAGAGGTTGCCACAAAGGAGGAGTGGGGTTAACTTATTTTCCAAAGCACCTGAAGGCAAGACAAGAAGCAATGGATGGAAATTAATCAAGGAGAAAAGCAACCTGAAATTAAAGAGGAACTTCCTAGCAGTGAGGACAATTAATGAGTGGAACAGCTAGCCATCAGAAATCATGGGCGCCTCATCACTGGAAGTTTTCAAGAAGAGACTTGACAGTCACTTGTCTGAAATGGTATCGGTTCTCCTGCTTGAACAAGAGGCTGGACTAGAAGACCTTGGAGGTGCCTTCCAGCTCGATTACGATTGCTTTTAGCTTTAAGACACACAGTTGGGTGGCCTTTATTAGGAAAATCAGTATAACCATTCCCTCTGATTGGTTTTAAAAACAACCATTCTGACTCCCTGAAAGTTGATAGCTTAATATTCAGGATGAAACCAGTAGATAGTTCTGGACTCATAATTCCCCAGAGATAATGAGGGGGTGTCAATGCAACAGACTCTTGAAAAAAAAAAAAAAAAACCAAACACCCCAGCACATACAATGCACATGGGGCACCAGAGATAAACATCGAACCCTCTTCCTTTGATTTTGATTGTCTGAACCGAATATTTCTGCTGATCGCAGTCACATAATGCCTTTGCTTTCAAATAGGCTTGGTCTGATATTCCTTTCACCAGAGCTTTATGTAGCAGCCTCTGATATTCATTTAGACTTAACAAAGAGCAATGCATCTGAAAAACACATGGCTATTTTCTCTCAAAGATTGCATATTTCCACAGAAATACAAGAGCACGAAGAAGCAGTTCTGATAACAAACACCTGGCTCTGTCCAGGGATGGGATTCTACCGGTTCAGACCGGTTCAGGAGAACCGGTAGCTCCGGTGATCGTTTGGCCCCGCCCTCCTGCCCCTGCCCTTTTCCTGTGCTTTATTTCCGTGTTTTTGAGCACAACTGATTCATGTGGCACAGCACTTTGCGGTGCATCAGCTGTTTTACTCACCAGTGATTGAGCAGAAGGTAAGTATTATAGCTAAAAATGGTCTTTTCTAAATGCTGTGCACATGTTCATCGAACCGGTTGTTACACCGGTTGAATCGTACCATTGTCTCTGTCTCTCTCTGTGTGTGTATGTGAGAGAGAAAGAGACAGAGAGAAAGTTGTAGAAAATATTGTCATCTGTTTTTCACAGACCCTAAAATTCTTCTTCTCATGCCATTAACCAGAAGTAGCTCTGATATAAGCCTATGAAATGCAAGATTCTATATCTTATTACCAGTTTCTACAGCTTCGTTAATTTATATCTAACTGGGTGAACTTAACTTCTCAGCTCCTGAAGGGAGACAAAACTGAAAACCTTGGAGCAGATTTGGTGGCACAGATCCAAATTCTAAATGTGTTAATAGGAAATATTATGTAAATGGCTAGCTATTTTAGGAAGTAGATTACCATACGACTCATTAAAAAATGTAGGGAAGGCATTGCTACAAGATGGGAAAATGGACGTAGTTGCTAGTTAACTAGCAGCCTAAAACTATGACCGTTTTACATGCTTAAACAAAATTAATATGCTTTTGATTAAGATTATTTTTGTTGCCGAGAGTCACTTTCTTAGGAGAAAGCTGGCTGTACAAACATGACAAAAATAAGTTAAGTTAAGTTAAGTTAAATTAAGTTAAGCTAAGTTAAGTTAAGTTAAATAAAACAATAAAGTAAAATAAAATATCCTATTATTGATTTTTTTAAAAAAACAACCTTTAATTAAAAAAAGAGAACTAGTTTGGTCTAGTGGTTAAGTCACCAGATTAGAAAGCAGGTGATTGTGAGTTGTAGTTCTGCTTTAAGCATGAAAGCCATAAATAGGAGGAGGAAATAGCATTAGCATTAGTATTAGGTATACCGTGAGGTATTTCTAAAAATAATAAAGGTAGGGATATATGTATGTATAAATAGCAATAGCACTTAGACTTATATACTGCTTCACAGTGCTTCACAGCCCTCTTTAAGTGATTTACAGAGTCAGTATCTTGCCCTCAACAATCTGGGTCCTCATTTTACCCACCTTGGAAGGATGGAAGACTGAGTCAACCTTGAGCCTGGTGAGATTTGAATTGCCAAACTGCTGGCAACTGGTGCTCAGCAGAAGTAGCCTGCAGTACTGCACTCTAACCACTGCGCCACTGCGGCTCTTAAAACTTCAAAGAAAACACTGCATTTTTCATCTCTTTCTTTATCTCCCAAATCAGTCCATTGTCTTTGGCAATTTTAACTCCTTTTTTATGCTGTAGAGAAATGGGAAGTATTAACAAGAAAGCCAAAACTCTACCTCAAACTGGTAGGCCTCAAATGTGACAAGCACCCTTGTGTTTGTGTGAGTGTATAAGTGTGATTGTGGCTCTGGGTGTTTTTCTTTGTTTTTCCTCACCAACTTGCAGAGATGCAAATATAGTGGCTTGTGATGGAGGAAGTAACTGTACTGCAAAAAGTAACCCATATCCTTGCTTGGAATTACTAGTGCTAGTAAATTGGCCAACAGTCTACTTGTCTAATACATAATACATTTGTGCTTCCTTCATTTGGAAAGAGGCTGATACAAATTCAGGCTTGGTTTTCCTCTTTGAATAATTTCTCTATGGTTCAGAATTGTGGAGTTCTTTTGTTTTAATTCTTCTCTTAAAATTGTGCTTTTGTCCTCCCTCAGGCTTAGTTTATTACATAATGTGCTCCCATATTGATGTAAACTGATTCCAAGACGCCATTTTTTAAAACATAAAAATGAGCCTTATAAAGCATAAAATAAAGCAGAGGCATAAATATTTAAGATCCTGAGGGAGGAAGCTATTATAGCTCATAAGCTGAGTTTCAATGAGCTCCCGATTTCTAGAGATAACGTGTTGAATAGGAACAGTATATTATATTGGATAGCGAAATTTCTTAGAATTAATCCATATATTAAGATGATGCATTTTTCTTCCTTGTCATAAAATGCATCCCTTACAGAACTGAAAGTTCATTCTTTTTGAATATTGTGTTCTTCCTTGGCTGGTTTGAATGTGTGGAACCATGATCACTGCATGATTGGTGTTGACTTTGATGTGCTAAAAGAAGTTGTTAATTGTACAGTTATTTTCATTGTCCCACAAAATAGCCATTCAACGTAACAAGCTATTCTGAATCTGGAAGACTTTGAGTTTGCTCCTTAGTTCATCCATTATTGACATCATCATGTTGGCAAGATAAATTGGGCAGCCAACCTTATAGAATTATTTCCAACTAGCTACGATGCTTTTAGGGGACATTTTTAGGAGGCTCAATGGTTAAAGATGCTGAGCTGCTTAGCTGGACATCCCAGTTCAAGACCCGAGTGTTATGTGACTGGGAGTGTTCTGTTACTTGCCCCAGTTCCTGCTCACCTAGCAGTTTGAAAACATGCAAATGAGATTAGATAAATAGCCACCACTTTGATGCGAAAGTAACAGCGTTCTGTGTGCCCTTGGCATATAGCAGGGGGTTAGCAACCTTGAACATGCAAAGAGCCACAACGGTCGTAACCGGAAGCCCCCCATTCAATTCTGGAATCAACCAGAAGTCCAGTTTCCCCCACTCGAATCTCCTCCTAGCGCGGCATCCTTTTTCCTCTACCTGTCCTAACCAGTAAGAGCTTCAGAAAGATAGGGGCTGCAATAACAAAATCTATTATTTCCCAGCCCAATTCACCTCACAGGGTTGTTATCGTGTGGAAAAATAGCAAGAGAAAGATATGTTGGATGGAGTTAATTGTAAAAATAATATAGGCAGGATACAAATGCCGCTAAATAAATAATATGTTGCACATAAGCTGGATTTGGCAACTCCACTCTATCAAAAAGATATGCTTATGGGGGGAAGTGCTAGACTAAATAAAACCCAAAGCAATTCTTTTAGAGAGACTCTGAATTTGTAATCAGTCAAATGATATAAGGTGCTCTATTAACCTCAAATCAGTGTGTATTCATTTTTCCTTAAAGTTTAAGCAAATTTCTATAAGGTAGCAGATTAGAATGAATGCTTCTAGGTATTCTATCTTGGCATGTAAATCCCACTTTGACACACAACTTCACGGATTTTGGCTGGTTGATAGCTATGCAGGCTCACTGACCACACACATGAATGTAGACAGCTGTGTTCATAAACAATTCATAATAAAAGTCAAGTCTTCAAATTTAACTTCTCGTAAATCTATAATTGTATCCAGGCTGTTTCCTTGTTAAGTTGTATATCAGTAGTATGCCCATTGGAGAAAAGAGGATAATTAGAGCTGGAAGGACCTTGGAGGTCTTCTAGTCCAGCCCCCTGCTCAAGCAAGAGAATCTATACCACTGCAGACAAAATGGCTGCCCAGTCTCTTCTTAAAAGAGCACCAGTGGTGGGATTCAAATTGTTTTACCACTAGTTCGATGGGCGTGGCTTGGTGGGCGTGCTTTGCCTAACAGGTGCATGCAGCCTTCCCCACACCAGCTGAGGCCTGCAGAGCCAATCAGCTGAGAGGATAAAGAAGGAAAAAGTGCAAGCACAGGTGGGAGGGTCGATCCTGCGCTTTTCTCTTCTTTCTCCTCTCAGCTGATCATCAGCTTTTTTTTACTACCTGCTCAGCCAAACCACTACATACCATAGCATACCACCACTGTGGAACACCCATAATTTTGAAGGCAAGCCATTCCACTGGTTAATTATTCTCCCTGTTCTTTAGTTCTAGGTTGCTTTTTTCCTTGTTTAGTTTCCATCCATTGCTTCTTGTCCTCCTGTCAGGTGCTTTGGAAAATAGATTGTCCACCTCTTCTTTGGGGCATCCCTTCAAATATTAAAACACTTCTATTATGTTACACTGTACTACTTCTTTCCTCTTTGCTCATAGCTCATCTCTGCAACCTTTTCTTCATATGTTTTAGCCTTCGACCCTCGAATAATCTTTGTTGATTTGCTGCACTCTTTCCAGAGTCTCTATATCTTTTTTTTAATAATCCAGTGACCAAAACTCGATGCAGTATTCCATGTATAATCTTACCAAGGTTTTGTATAATGGTACAAACATTTCACATGATCTTGACTTTATTCCTCTGTTTTTGCAACCAAGAATTTTAGGCTCTGACAAAATTTTCTACAATCTCTCTCTCTCTCCCCCTCTCCCTCCCTCTCTCCCTCCCTCCCTCCCTCTCCCCCCCTCTCTGAATTTCTTCTTGTAAGATCTTTCTTTCAACTACAAAGTCTAGTCTTGTTGCACTCTGTTGTACAGCGGGCCTATTTATCAGTGTGTTCAATAAGGCTACTCACAGTTTAGTTCTTTAGCAACGGTAAAGCTCTTCACCTGCCCACCCTCCTCACCACTCCACTTTCCAAATTTCTCAAAATTCAATCCGGAGATTTGGAGATAGAATCACAGATTTGCAGGATTCCATAATGGAACATAATCATGTCCTTTCTGGTTCTTGAGGATTACTGAAATGATCTCTTTTTTTAAAAAAAAATACTTAATCAGGATTGGTGACTCAAATGAATGGTTAAGGTGCTTATCAAAATAATTTTAGACAAGCAAGGAATACATTCACAGGCACAAATACTGCTTTGGAAATCCCTTTGGAGCCTTTAGCTAAAATCATGATATCATTTTCTGCCTATAAATTAAGCACATATGGAGATGTTTTAAATATGATTCCCTCCCAGAGCTTAGTTAATCTCTCCTAAAGCAACTGGATTTAGCATGTTTATTTAGAAGAAGCTTACAAGTTCGTTGAACAAAACCATGCCATTCTAGTGAAGCATTAGTTCTGCAAAATGTATCTTCATTTCTAATGGGAATACTTATTTTAGTAAAAGTGGGATTGCAGTTTAGTGTTGAAGCTGGTGTTACAAATGATATCGACCAATTGTAGGATATCATCACTCACATCAATAGCATGGAAGAGTTTATATGCCGTGTTCCAATATCTCAGGGGCTGCCCCAAAGAAGAGGAAGTCAAGCTATTCTCCAAAGCACCTGAGGGCAGGACAAGAAGCAATGGAGGGAAACTAATTAAGGAGAGAAACAACCTAGAACTAAGGAGGAGTTTTCCTTACAATTAATCAATCAATGGAATAACTTGCTTCCAGTAGTTGTGGGTGTTCCTACACGGGAAGTTTCCAAGAAGAGATTGGACAGCCATTTTGTTTGAAATGGTATAGGTCAGGGGTGTCAAACTGGATTTCTTTGAGGGCCGGATCAGCATTGTAGTTTTCCTCCACAGGCCAGCTGGGGGTTGGAAGGGACAGATGCCTCCTGCAACACCTATTGGTCAAAACGGCACTGCACACAGGCCCCTCACACCCCACTTTGGCCAACAGAGTGCTGCAGAGGCCAAAAACGGGGCACAGGGAGGCTGTGCATCCCCCCATGTCATCTTTTGGCCAGCAGTGCTACAGGAGGTGGTCCAGGCCGAAAACAGGGCTTTCTGCTTGAACAAGGGGTTGGACTAGAAGACCTCCAAAGTCCCTTCCCACTCTGTTATTCTGTTGTTGTTGTTTTTCCAAAATTACCCTTCCACTGCAATACTTTGTAAGGAAATGCGTGCAAGGTTTAAAAGGCAAAATGAAGAAGGAAATGGGAACATTATCATTTATACTGCATGAGGGAAAAACTTACACATTAATTACAAAGGACAATATCATATAACATTCCATGAGAGCGATACAAGCAGCAGGTATTCTCTGCATTGAAAAGAGAGAAAAAAAAGTATGCCTTTTCTCAGATGACTGACCACAAATGATGGGAAATTGATATGTGCAGTTGGTACTGATCTCTATACCTGGTTTAGAATTACAAAAAAATATACCTCTTATAATTTAGGTCCATCATGCAACCATGAAATGGATGTAGAGGTTTGGGCTTCTATAAATATTCAAGTATATATAGGTCAAGACAGCAAATTAAAAACAAAACAAAACACAGTGTAGAGGAATTGTGGAATGGCCTTGAAAGGACAGTGGTCTGATAAGTAGGACTTGAGACCAGGCCATGAATGTAATGTGAGAAAGCATCTCAGATAAGCCCTCCCTTATTTCACACAAAGACAAAGGGATAAAGAGAAAGTGGTAGAAGGGGAAGAACATCCTTTTTTTTTTACAACTCTTTAAACCCTTAATTAGGGGTAGTTGGGACAACTGAATGGAGCTGCTGAGTGTTTACTAGCTGGATGCCCTTCCTAATGCCTATGTTGAGTTCACAGCAAATATTTTCTCTTAGAGAAACATCTACCAGTGCATAGGATTGAACTCTTAATCTTCTGAGTGTGAGGTGAGCATCTTCACTTCTAGGCTACCACGCCAGTCATCCAATACAAGATTTTGTTAATGTTAATGTAGCTGTTGCAATAAGAACAAGTGGTACAACCACCACGATATTCTTGAGTTATATAGCACCAATTTCTTAATCTCAGCAATTTCTTGCTGAGATGACACATGCATACAAATTCAATCATACTTAAAATGTTACCTTGAACTTCACTCTAATGATGAAATTGGGTTATACTTGCCTGGCCCAGTACCTGAATCAAATCCATCCGTCTGAGAGAAAATGGCCCATTGATTTCAGAAAAAAAAATTACTTCAAAGAAATTCATTTAAGATTGTAATTTTTTTTAAAAAAATAATGGAAATCAATATTGCTCACTGCAGAGCAAGGGGTGTTTCCAGACAGAGACTCAAAGGAACCAAAAAAAAAAAAAATGATTTAAGATTTGCACAAAATTAGATTTTGGATTATGCAGTGCAATCACAATTTATAGGCTTCCTTTGAATAGATAAGTTAATTGATTAATTTAAATGATTTTTGACATATGGGCTCTTTTGTTTTAGGAAAGCAACTGTGAGAATGGTTTCATAAGCACAATTTGTAGTAACAATATACAACGGAAGTATAAATAATTGTTTTATTGTTTTAGTACAGATCAATATTGTTGTCTTCTTGCTACCCTAGGAAAGAATATATAAGGGAAAGCTGAAAGATATCTAGATATATGAAGCAGACTGGAGTTTTGTTTCCTGTAGTCATGAGTGCCAGATATGAACTGCAAAAATCTAGGTAGATAATTATTAAGAGCTTGTGTTTATTTATTTATAGTTTACCAAGCTTCAAGAAGAGATGAACAAAGAACTTGAGTCTTGGCTGCAATCTAATGTTTGGCTGTGGTTTGGTTTGGTTTTTGCAACACAGAATTGGGGACCTTAGCTTGATAAGAAAGTGTTTTTTGTCAAATTGTTGCATGAATATCTTTGTATACCAAAACACATTTTTCTACAGCATTCTATCCCATCCCGGTGAATATCCAAATCTGTAAGTTTTAGTACTGAGAGTTCCATAACTAATATGATCCATTTAGTGGTGGGATTCAATTTTTTTTTTACTACAGGTTCTGTGGGCATGGCTTGGTGGGTGTGGCAGGGGAAGGATACTGTAAAATCCAGACAGAGGTGATATTTGCTGGTTCTCTGAACTACTCAAAATTTCTGCTACTGGTTCTCCAGAACTCGTCAGAACCTGCTGAATACCACCTCTGGATCCATTACTTCGAATTATGGGAGTTTAGTTGTTGAGTTTTAGAAAGAGGCTTCTGCTTATTTAAAATACCAAGTTCTACTCTGAAAAGTTCCTGAATGTTGAATTTGTGGCTTTAAGAGTGAATTCTGATGATAATTGCTGTTTGGGTCAAATATCTGTTTATAAGAACTTTCTGAAAAAAAACAAAAACACTTCAGTTTGGTATTTGGCATAAAATAGACCCAATATCTAAAGATAATGAACCTCTGGAAGCAGTTAGAAAACGTTTACAAACTCATGTATGGCATTTGCTGCTTCAATTCTAGCTAAACTGATTATTAATGATGTCGTTGGTAAGACCCCACTTGGAATACTGCACCAGCGTTGGTTGCCAAGACATAAAAAAGATCATGAGATCCTAGAAAGAGTGCAGAGAAGAGCAACGAAGATGATTAGAGAACTAATCATCCTCTAATCATAGGAAGAACATTTCTAGAAATTGGATATGTCTAGTTTAATAAAAAGAAAGACTAGGGGGTGACATGATTGCATATTCCAATATCTAAGGGGCTGCAACAAAGAAAAGGGGGAGTCAAACCTATTTTCCAAAGTTCCTAAAGGCAGAACAAGAAACACCTGACAACAAGACAAGAAGCAATGGATGGAAACTAGTCAAGGAGAGAACCAAATAGAAGTAAGGAGAAATTTCCTGATGCCAAAAACAATTAATCAGTGGAACCAGGGATGGGCTTCTGGGGTTTTGCAGGGGTTCAGGAGAGCCCCTAGTTAAGATTCTGTGTAGTTCAGAGAAGCCCCAAATCCCACTCCTGACTGGTTCCACCCACCTCCTCCCCTCCCAAGAGTCCCCTCATGGCCCATTTTGGATGCAGGTAAGTGCAAGGCGCATGTGCAGGCTTGGGAAGGGTGAAAAACAGGCCACCCGGAAGTTTGGGAGGGCCGGAAATGGGCCTGTTTCTGGCTTCCAGAGAGCTTCCGGAGACAGGGGAGGCTGTTTTTGTCCTCCTGGAAGCTCGAATAAACCCTCCAGAGCCCAGGAAGAGCAAAACACACACACACACACACTGTGGTGCAGGAGGTCAACTAGGCCATGCCCACCATGGCCATGCCCACCCAGCAACTGGACAGAGAACCCATTGCTAAAACTTTTGAAGCCCACGTCTGAGTGGAACTACTTGCCTCCAGAAGTAGCGTCTGCTCCATCACTGGAAGTTTCTAAGAAGAGATTGGACAGCTGCTGAAATGGTATAAGTCTCCTGCTTGAGCAGGGGTTGGACTGGAAGACCTCCAAGGTTCCTTCCAACTGTGTTATTCTGTATTTCTGCTTTTGTCATCCTTTTGGTTCTTCTTAATAGGTTTTCATTATTCTGGAAGAAATGCGTTGAACTACAGACACTATCGGTCTAACATCTGGACACCCTCGGAGTTTGGAGATCCAACATAAAACTCACATTTTTGCATTTTTGATACTAACCTCTGGAAAGAAAGGAACATAATCTCTTTCATAACAATGATGTGTGCCTGGAAGATTGTATCTCAGCCAATTATTTATTTAATACCTTCTGTGTATCGCGCCAGGGAGTCTTTTCCCTGTCCAGATTTAATGCCCTGTCATCCATGCTAACAGAAGGGAAATATAACAATATTCCCATACAAGATTGCTTATGCCCTTTCCCATTGGGGAAAATTGAATCAGTCATGCATGCTTTACTGTGCTGCCCATATGAGGTGATCGGCACTCAGTTTTAATAACTCTTTTGTTATTGAAATCCCATGATAGGTGAAATTGGAATGTTTTCTTTTTATGTGCTGAATGGTTGATGATTAGCTTCAGAGCCTTTGCTAAGTTATACTGTATAGTGTTTGTTGTTTGCAAGTTGTAACTATGCTTATATAATTAACACAAACAGATATGTAAGCTATGCATAGGGATATCCCTTTTGTTCACAATTACAAATATCCAAGAAGTTTAATATTGTTTGAAGTCTTTCTTTTGTTCCTGATATTGGGAATGGGTAAGTCACATGGAATGGCTGGGGACTTTGGGCTACAAATCCCAGAGGTCCTTTTTCAAAAGGCAACTGGTCTCTCTTGTTTTGTTTTTTTTCCCTTCAAGACATTTTACTTCTTATCCCAGAAGTTTATTCAGTCCGTCAAGAACCTTCCTGGATTGTGGTCACCATGATGTAAAAAAAGATGTTGAGACTCTAGAAAGAATGCAGAGAAGAGCAACAAGGATGACTGGGGGACAGAAGGCTAAAACTTACGAAGAACAGTTACTGGAAGTGGGTATGTCTAGTTTAATGAAAAGAAGGACTAGGGGTGATACGATAGCAGTCTTCCAATATTTGAAGGGTTCCCACAAAGAAGAGGGAGTCAATCTATGTTCTGACCCAAGTCTGGTTCCAAGACAGCAAACACAAGACAAAGGCAGCAGTATAACCTTTTTAAGTTTCAGCTAAGAATCCTATTTCTTCACAGATAAAAAGCTGCTTCCAACTAATTAGTTCCGACAAGAAAGAGCCTTGCCAAGTTTTTTCAAGTCTGACAAAAAACAACAGATAAGAAATAGTTTACAAGAGTCTTTCAATACAACTGTAATGTCCACAAGGCTGAGTTCAAAACTTCTTTGCCTTCTACAAAGTGCATTCGTTCACAGCTGGCTTTTATCTTCTTGAAGGAAAGGCCATTACCTTGCAGCCTTACTCCCGAGTCACCCGTGCTTTTGTAACTGTTCTTTCCTCCGAGCAATCCTTTGTGCACGTGCACTTGGCACAGGCTCCTCAGGAACCTTCTCATCACTGCTGCCAGCCCCCACAATCTCTGAAGACAGCAGTCTACTCCCTAATGGTCCTGACCCCTCATCTAAGTCCTCACTCCCCTCAGCCATCTGCACCTGCTGCTGGATAACCACAACAACCTATTCTCTAAACCACCTGTGGGCCAGACAAGAAGCAACAGATGGAAATTAATCAAGGAGAGAAGCAACCTAGAACTAAGAAGAAATTTCCTGACAGAACAATTAATCAGTGGAACAACTGGCCTCCAGAAGTTGTGGGGGCTCAAACACTGGAGGTTTTTAAGAAGAGATTGGACAACCATTTGTCTGAAATGGCATAAGGTTTCCTGACTGAGCATGGGGTTGGACTAGAAGACCTCCAAAGTCCCTTTCAACTCTGTTATTCTATTTTATTCTTTTCTGGATGAGAAGCAAAACGTCTTCAAGGGAAAAACAAGGAAGTCCGATTGTCTTTTGAAAAAGCTCCTTTGGGACAATCATGAGCTGGATGTCTGAGAATCTCCATAGACACTTTTGGCAATAAAGTTTCTCATGTGATATGTTATCTTATTCAAGTAATATACTACAAGTCTTCATATGGTGAATTTCCAGGCAGCAAATATTCCAAACAAAAACTATATAAAAATAAGAAACATTTTACTGGAACAATGAGAAATAATCTAATGTGCATACCTTCATCATTATTCAAGGAGATAAAATTGTTATAGATCAATTTTAAAAATGTTTCCAAATGGAGGAGAGGAAGAACTTAACTTGTTAAGAAAATTCTATATAGCATCCCATTTCTAAAGAAAGTACAAATAATCAGTTATTAATGCATGAAAAAAATCAATGCGCAAAAATCCAAAATTATTATCTGGAATTTGTCAAATAAACCTTGCAGACCATCAAAGTATAGGCATTGAATAGCAATAATAATGATTGTAACAATAATAATCACACCACTTAGTTTCAGTTGGGGTCCATGGAAGATGTCTGAAAATAGAATAGATATTGCAGATTAATGATTGGATGAGTAGATATGGAAGTGATGCAAAAAACATTAATTTTTGGCTGTTGGTCTTCATTGCATAAGACACTGTTGGGTTATACCTCACAAAGACTATGGAGTATGTCAAACAACATCAGGAATTAAATTAAACCCTATGGAAACTGGAGATGGATGCCCAGAATTTCAGATAAGGATTTGGGTACTGCTACATACCATATATTGAGGCCTATTAAACTATGAATGAAATGATTATGAATATCACTTATTTTAAAAGTGCAGTCCAGGGCTTCTGTTCTTGATATTCTAATGTTTGAAGAATGGCATGTGTAAATTAAACAAAATGAGCTTGAACTCTCATTAGAGAAAAGCAAATATGATTTAGTTGTTATGAATGAAAATTAGTAGGGTGGTATAAACTCCTAGTTTGAAGAATACAAAAGGGATGGAATTAATATGGTAAATGAAATGAAATTGAGAAGTTGCATTTTAGGACAAAAATGTCCAGATCTAGACGGAAATCCTAGAATGGATGTATTGGGAGTTCTCAACTAGGGAGTTGGATGAAGGCAACAAAATAGTAATTTGTTAGTTCCCACTGGCCATCCAACCAAGGAAAAAATGTGAATTACTGCATGTTCTTCACTATCTTCTTTCAGATCTTGTAGAGAGACATACAGCAGTTATAAAGGGGGATTGTAACTATCTCATTATCTGCCTGAAGACAAGTTCTGCCAAGCACAGACCCTCCAGAAAACTTCCAACTTCTCTTGCTGAGAACTTTCTCCTCCAGAAAAAGTTAACCCTTGAAGAAATCTTACCTTCCTTCTAAGAAAACTCAACCAGTTTTGATGTCTGCAATGGAAGGACATCCCTGCTTCATCCTCTTGCCATTTTCCAAAATGTTGTGAGAGGACTGGCAGGACATTAGAACTCATAATAAAGAAATGAAGACATCATCTTCATACAAGCCAAGATACTAATTTACAGGTGATAAATGGAAGCTTGTAAAAAGTAAGGATACCCTCAACTTGCATTCAAATTCTGGTGACTGTAGCTATGTGGTTTTCATGCTGTGTATGTAGGTTACTGAATCTTCTTCCTATAGATTTTGTATATGACTTTGAATTTCCAAGGCATTCCTTCCTCCAGTCAATTAGACTTGGACTTCCTTAGTTTTTTCTGCTGCTACCTGAAGTAGACTTTTAAGCTATAATCATCTCCAAAACAACTTGTTCAAACGTCTCTTATCTTGTTCAATCATTAGATTTCTAGCTCATTTTGCACCTCGTGGTCATCCTCACTGCTACCACTCAGCCTGCATAGACTTCCTTAGTTTTTTCTGCTGCTACCTGAAGTAGACTTTTAAGCTATAGTCATCTCCAAAACAACTTGTTCAAACGTCTCTTATCTTGTTCAATCATTAGATTTCTAGCTCATTTTGCACCTCTTGGTCATCCTCACTGCTACCACTCAGCCTGCATGAAAAAAGGGTTCAAAAGTCCTGACCTAGATTTTAAAAATCAGTGATTGCAAAGCACTAACATTGGAATGTTTTGAACAGTTGCTTTATCTTAACGAAGCTTTGATTGAAGTGCTCTTCAAAGCTTTTTGATGAAGCTCTTCTGCTCTACCCATCTGCTCTGTATTTATTTATTTCAGTACCTTTGAGTCACTGTTGACTCCTGGAGAGGCTTGGACCAGTATCTGAAGCTTGATTGGCAAAGTTTTTCAGAAATGGTTTGTCATTGCCTGCATTCCTACAAATGGCTGGCTCAAGGTCACCCAGTTGGCCTATGATTGTACTAGTCTCTCTGTGTGTGGAGAGAGAGAAGAGAGAGAGAGAGGGAGAGAGAGAGAGAGGGAGGGAGGGAGAGAGAGAGAGAGAGAGAGAGGGAGGGAGGGAGGGGGAAGGAGGGAGGGAGGGAGGGAGAGAGAGAGAGAGAGACTGTAGATATAGATATACGTATATAGATGATATAGTTATAGATGATATAGATATAGATATAGGTGTGTGTGTGTGTGCGTGTGTGCGTGTGTGTGTGCGTGTGTGTGTGTGTGTGTGTGTCCAGGAATCAAAACTCTGTTCATTGAAACAAGGTAGTATCTTGAATTGGATTAACCCTGTCATGACATGTTGTAAAGGCTGTATCTAAGTCAAAGTGCCAAATTTAAGCCCAAAACACTGCTGCCTTCACTTCTGCTACCATCCCCAAAAGGAAGCCAAGCACTCTGACATCATGTTTTAGACACAACGGGGATTAGAATAATGAGGATTCATAGCTGTTCACTGGCTATTTGGCATAGCATGAATCCATAACTTTCCATTTGGTACACTTATTCATGAATCATATCTGTAATTATGTGATATATTTAAAAAGGAGAAAAATGTGTGTTTTCTCAGACAGGTGAATGTTTGATATTGCTCCCTGGTGGTTGCAGGAATTGGGTTTGACTTGTCCAGAGAAAAGAAGGAGTAGGGGTGACATGATAGCAGTCTTCCAGTATTTGAGGGGCTGCCACAAAGAGGAGGAGGTCAACTTATTTTCCAAAGCACCAAAGGCAAAGCAAAAAAAAAAAAAAAACTAATCAAGGAGAGGAGCAACTTGGAAGGGGGAAGTACTTCCTGACAGTGAGAACAGCTCGCCTTCAACGTTGTGGGTGCTTCATTACTGGAGGTTTTAAAGAAAAGATTGGACAACCCCTTGTCTAAAATGGTCAGATATCTTACCGGAACTGGGGGTTGAACTAGAAGACCTCCAAAATCCCTTCCATCTCTATTCTAATTGAAATATAATCAGTTTTTTTTTTCTGTATTTTTATTATAAAGAGCTATACTACAAAATCTGGAGATGGGCCAACTTTGAAGTATAACTACTTCACTCCACCTAGTCATCTGAATTAAGTCCATTCACAGGAGAGTGAAAATCAAACAAAGTTCTTTGTCATGACTAATGGAAACACAGTAGGAGAAGTTCTGGGCTGACAGGAGACCTAATGGATATATAAGTCTGTCAGCAGTCTCTATTTTCTCACCTTTCCCTAGCTCTGGCTCAACCTTTCCTGTTTAGCAAATAATGGAGAATGAAGGGAAAGAAACACTCCAAGGGGGAAGAGCTATTATGGCTGGAAGCTCTTTTCAGCCAGACAAATATATTACAGTTGCAGTTTATCATGATGGACTTAAAACACACTACATACTGTAATTTGTCAAATCAGCTAATGCTTTTATCTGAAACACACACACACACACACACGCACACACACACACACACACATTCCTTTAAAATATATAAAGGTAAAGATTACCCTTGCACATATGTTTCTGGCTCTAGGGGACAGTGCTCATCTCCTTTACAAAGCCAAAGAGACAGCACTGTCCGAAGATGTCTCCGTGGTCATGTGGCCAGCATGACTAAACACCGGAGGTGTACAGAATGCTGTTACCTTCCCACCAAGTGGTCCCTATTTTTCTACTTGCATTTTTACATGCTTTCAAACTGCTAGGTTGGCAGAAGCTGGGACAAGTAATGGGAGTTTACTCCGTTACGCGGTGCTAGGGATTCGAACCACTGAACTGCTGACCTTTCTGATTGACAAGCTCAATGTCTTGGCCACTGAGCAGGCAAGCAACCATAGATTTTTTTAAAAAAAATTATATAGACCTAACTAATAATAATTAATATAACTATAGACATTGCCTGACACATTGTGGATGAGGAAAAAAAAAGAGTGGTTTTTTCCCTCGCTTTTGTGCCACCATTGATAAAAATAGGATCACCAAGATGATCACCAACATCCGATGACAGATATGGCAGAAGAAGAAGAAGAAGAAGAAGAAGAAGAAGAAGAAGAAGAAGAAGAAGAAGAAGAAGAAGAAGAAGAAGAAGAAGAAGAAGAAGAAGAAGAAGAAGAAGAAGAAGAAGAAGGAGGAGGAGGAGAGGAGGAGGAGGAGGAGGAGGAGGAGGAGGGAGGAGGAGGAGGAGGAGGAGGAGGAGGAGGAGGAGGAGGAGATATGTACATTCATTTTTGCTGAGTTTTGATTTTTTTTTTTAATTGATGTAGGATCTCTAGAGTCATTCATTATGAGTTGGGTGACTTTGTAAATTCTTTAAGCAATTAAGACCAGAATTGTTTATGTGTGGTTGGTGCTATCAATATCTCATGGAACGGGTCCTCAAAACTGGGCAAATATAGAAATAATACTTTTCTACCATTTTTCACAAGGATAGTTCTGACATTTGTAGTCACATGACTTTAAGGTTTAGCTAATGGGATTGTCAACATAAAATATTTCTACAGTCTTTTTAGAGTTGCCAACAGAAAGGGGCGAGGGGTTTGAAAGAACAGTGTGGCAGCTTGGAAATTGAAAGTGCATTCCATAAATAGTTTTTCAAAGATAGTAACTAGGTGATTGAAGTTTCTGCTGCGCAAAATTCTAACTGGAGAGCATGATTGATGACTCTTGGCTATGGATGTGTCCCATTGGAGAATATGAATTACGATACACCCAGGGGGTGGGGGGAAAACCAGGATCAAGGGTGACAATGAATTATGTGTCTCAGAATTGGCTACACCCAGGCAGTGCTGGACATGTTAACTCCCAATAAATCCTTTTGAAGTTTTGGAAGTTTGGCTTGAGATTCATGATTTAATTGGGGTAACAACCAGAATCCTGACACTGATAAATTGGCACACAACTAGTATTGTCTGAGCTGAGTGATGGTTCAGTGGTTAAAGATGCTGAACTTGTCATCTGAAAAGTGGACAGCCTGGGTTTTGGACCCGACTGCCACGCAATGGGTGAACTCCCATTACTTACCTCAGCTCCTGCCCACTTAGCAGTTTGAAAGCATGCAAATGCAAATAGATAAATAGCTACCACTTCGGTAGGAAGGTAACGGAGCATGTAGTCATGCTGGCCACTTGATTTTGGAAATGTCTTTAGACAATGATCACTCGCTTGGCTAGATGAGCACACCTCCCTAGAGTTAGACATAAGTGGACAAAAGAAACATTTATGTTTAACTTTAGTATAGTTCACGATAGACCTAAAATTGAGGAAAAGGCAAGATTAGACAGGCCAAAGGATCAGCTACCTCCCTCAAGATAGTAATCCTGAAATGAATCCTTATCATTATCCTTTCACCCAACTGACTCCACAATATCCCCAAAATAGAAGTCTTATAGATATAAAAATTGGCAAGCTTTTTAAAACTCTCTTGTGAGATGACCCAAGACCTTATGTATGATTACCACAAACCTCATGAGAGATGTCACAAGATCTGAGGCTACAAATAAAGCACAGCCATCTGTGGTAAACTATCAAATGTTTCAAGGGAGAAGATTCAGATCTTTAAATGGGCAGACACATGTTCAGCTTGACAAGCCTCAAATTATGCATGCTGCACATAATGGCGCCATTATTCAAGCCAACCAACTCAGAATCATTCCGAATAGCATGGCAGCTGCAGAGAGCATGGCTGATCTATTTCATATTCTTCTTCCCTTTCAGGAAAAAAAAAAAATCTGAATCAGATTCATAACTGCAGCTGAGCTAGAATTTTATGTTCCTCTTTAGATGTTTAGTCCAGTGGTTTTGTTGAGTCAGAAAACTCTGCCATACACAACACAAAAGGCAACACTGCTCATTAAAAGGCAACAATTTAAGCTATTCCAAATATTTCTTGGGTATGTCTGTCTGTCTGTCTGTCTGTCTATCTATCTATCTATCTATCTATCTATCTATCTATCTATCTATCTATCTGTCTATCTATCTATGTATCTATCTATCTCTTGGTAAAAATACAACTGAGGGCTATCCCTCACTTTCTTCATGATGTTTGTTGTTCATGTCAAGTACATTTCAGTGACTATTTGCAGACATTAGGCTTTTTTATTATGGGATCATATCATCAAAGTTCCTCTTTACATAGTCATGGGACCAGCTCACCAAATTAGCATGGATAAACATCTCATCATTTAGGAAATTGGAAAGGTATGAACTAAAAGGTTGTACCACAGCAATAGTTACTCTTTTTCTAGAACAATATTTTTTTTTTATTCTGAAACACAACTCAAGAAGTCCGGAAATGTGGAGAGGCGAACACATGCTGTTCCACAAACCAACCAACAGAAGCTATAAAGCAAAAGATGATAATTTTCCATAACATAAAAAAAAAAATACCAGAACATTTAGGCTTCTAAAAGCCAAGACAAATAGAACATAGAAGAATAGAATTGGAAGGGACCTTGGAGGTCTTTTAATCAGTGGTGGGATTCAACTGGTGTAACAACTGTGGTTTGGTGAGTGTGTGCAGCATTTGACAACCACCCATTTTCAGCTCTAAAACTGACCTTCTACTGCAGTGAATAAAACAGCTGAGGTGTGGCAATCCGCTGTGCCACGCAAATCAACTGAGCTGCAAAGCATGGAAATATAAGACAGACGAGGGCAAGGGTGAGCGGGTGGGGCCAACTTATTGCCAGAACAACCTGTTCACCTGAACCAGCCCAAACCAGCTGAATCCCACCCCTGCTTCTAATCCAACCTCCTGCTCAAGCCAGAGACCCTATACCATTTCAGATAAATTGTTGTCCAATCTCTTTTTAAAGCCTCCAGTCACGGAGCATCCACAACACCCGAAGACAATAAGCTCCATCCTGTAAGAACTTCCCTGGAATCACATCTTGTTCTCTATGACAAACTCATGAAGAATGTCACTTCTGGTTATTATGCAAGTAAACAAGCAGAGGTTTTCATATATATATTTTTTTAATTTACCTGGTGCCCTATCAGAGCTTCCAACCGCTTCAGATAATGCCTACATTGATTAGAATTAGAGGCGCTGAAGTCCAAGACAGTTGGAAAGTACAAGATCACAACAAGTTTTGTGTCATTTGAATTTTGTGAACATTCAGTGGAAGACTTATTGAATATCTCTTAGCCTAGAAGGATTAAGATATCTCCCTTAAGTTACGAGATGTATTGACTATGATAGAAGTGGTTTAGCTTTTAAGAATTTCTTGAATTTATTCTTTAATAGCAACCTGACTCATGAATATCTTATTTCCACCCGAAATTGTGCAAGTCTATAGATTATGTCTTCCCATCAGATCTCTGGCAGCAACGGAAAACATTATTATTGAATGTACCCTTCTTTCTGGTATTTATGATTTCTTAATGTCTTAAGGAAAGATATATAAATTATGTGATCTAACCCAGATTTGGGTTGATAAACAAGTTTCCATCTAAGAAATGTACTAGATTTGGTCATTCATTATTCATAGATTGAGAAGTTTCCTAAAGATATCCCAAGGCTATTTTTTCCTCCTTTTCTGATGCTTCTATATTAGACTTAAACTAGAATCTGCTGCAAATATTCAGGATGTGCTACTATATATTCAGTGTTATGTTGACACCTAGGCCTGTTCCACATTCTTGCCACAGCTCAGCTCCACCATGCATATGCGCAGTTTCCACCAGCCAGCTGGTCTTTGGGTCTCTGCCACATAAGTACGGGTGTGTGTGCACGTGGGGGCATCGGCGCATGTGGGGGATGCACATGCATGCATGCCCAACAAGGATATGCATGCATGGGGAAGGAGACATGCGTGCATGCACAGGGACATGTGCATATATGCGAGGGTGGGGCACATGCATGGAGGTGTGTGGACATTGCATTTTGGGGATGCACACGCACACTTTGGGCACTTGGTGCCGAAAAGATTAGCCATCACTGCTCTCTGGGCTGGAAAGCAACACTCGGCCAAACTGAGCCCTTAGTTGCTTGAGGTGATGACAGAACACATAACCTCCTTGAAAATATACACACTGAAGCGACATGTCCCCAACCTAATTAAAGCTGAAGTGCTATCAGACTAGTAGAGAGGTGTGAGGAGGGACCATCACTGTTCCCTCTTCTTTTTACCATTGTTGCTGCTGAGAAATCACCCTGATCTCTCTCGGAACATATGTCTCCATTATCACCGATTAAAAAGAAGCAAACAATTGACGTTAAAATGTAGTTATGAAATGGTCAACAGCTATTGGATGGATCTGTTGAGCCATTGGCTTAAAGTCAGGAGACGCAAACAGAAGACATTGCAGCTTTGTCATTCTCTTATCTTTCTCAAGCTCATTCTCTTATCTATCTTAAACTCATTCTCTTATCTTTCTCACCTTCTCACCTTACCTACAGTCTTCTCCTGCTGATATGATTTATCACTTGTGGTTTGTATCTTATGATTTATGAATGTGTTTCAAGATTTATGATCTATAACTTTGTTTTTGTATGTACATGGAAAGCTTATGCATCAGAGACAATTCCCCTGCGTGTCCAATTATACTTGGCCAGTAAATAATTCTATTCTGTTCTATTCTATTCTATTCTATTCTATTCTATTCTATTCTATTCTATTCTATTCTATTCTACCCTACCCTACCCTACCCTACCCTACCGTACCCTATTCTTTCATTAGGATGCCAAGCAGATTTTAAGGGCTATCTGGTTACCCAATCAGTAAAGAACAAAAAGAACGTAGTATGGAGATGCCAAAGACCAGGAAATGATTGTTCAGGAAATTATTGAAGATCTGGTTGTTCTCCTAGGCCTTGGGTAAAGAGTAACTGTGACTCTGTTTTGTTTTGCTTCATTTTGTTTCACTTAGTTTTGATTTTATTTAATTTGTGGTTGCATTTTACTCTTCTGCTTTTTTATATTTTTGGGTTCTTGATGCTCTCTGAGTTTGATTGTTTTCTTGCAGAGGTTTCATTACCCAACTAGGTATCATCATCAGAGTATTGATGTTGCATAATGAAATGTCTGCAAGAAAATAACCAAGCTCAAAGAGCATCAAGGACCCCACAGTTCAACCCTGAGCCACAAATATTGCTATATTCTTCTATATGCTGCCTTTGTAGTTGAAGGCCACCCAGTGTCATTTGGGGCTGGTGGTGTCAGATAGCCTATAGATTAAACAAATTCACCTCATTATGCAACTATCACTTAAGTCAGCTTGCTAAGCTTAGGGAAAATTGGAAATGACAACCAGGCTTGCTTTGCCCTGTCCTGTCATTTGGGTATCCGAGGCAGAAAAATCTCACAAGGACCAGAACAAATTAATTTCTCATTAATGTTTTGTTAGAATATCCATCTGGGTTCAATTCCAAGTGGGGAGAAAGACATTGGAAATATGGAAGCCGCTTGGCAGGATGGTTTAATGGTGAAGCCCAACCACCAAGCTACATGTGATTCTGGGTAGCTGACCTCATGTAGTGGAGAGTGAGATATATTTATATCCTCTCTTGGGCCTTGCAAGAAATGTATCCTATGTCAGACTCCCAGGAGGTTATGTTTGTGTCCCAGGCTTGGTTGAATCTTGCTGGGTAATGATCAGTGGTGGGATTATTATTTTTTTACTACTGGTTCTGTGGGCATGGCAGTGGAAGGATACTGTAAAATCTCCCACCCCACCCCACTCCAGGGTAAGGATTTCCACCCCATTCCAGGGTAAGGATACTGCAAAATCTGCATTCCCTCCCCACCCCACTAACCTGCTTTCCAGTTCCATTATCCTGTGCAGGGCAACAAAAGAAGACCCAACTGATCAGCTGGAGGCAGAGAATAGATGGAGGCAGAGCCAGTCAGAGGTGATATTTGCTAGTTCTCCGAACAACTGAAAATTTCTGCTACCGGTTCTCCAGAACTGGTCAGAGCCTGCTGAATACCAACTCAGGTGATGATGTAATGAAAAGGGTTGTGTTCTGAAAGGGCGTTGGGGAATTCCTATTATGGCTTAATGGCTTTGTCCTTGTTTGGATATGTGTGAGGGCTAATCCTATCACCCTGGAGCTAAACATCTTTTGTCTTGTAGATAGGATGGCTCAGTCTTTCTGGGGTTATTAAGAAAGGTGGGGGCTGCTTTCCAAGAGCACGTTTCTCTTTTTCTCATCCAGGGGGGTATTATATTCTGCCTTTTTAATATTTCCTAGAATATTTCATTCTTCTAGGAGAGAGGTGGGTGCTAACTTTCTACAGTTTGTTGCCTTTTTATGCCACTCAAAGTTGATGGTCAGAAGTATTTGTCTTGTTTCATTTAATAAGGCAGTAATAAAATGTTTGGTCCACCAGATGTCACTGAACTACAGTTCCCAGAAGTCATAGTGAACAACAGGGTAATCAGAGTATTTTAGCTGAATACTATCAACAGGAAAGACACTTCAAGTAAATGAATTGAATATTTTCTATCTGTTGATGAATAATAGTAGTGGCTCTGATCTATAACAGCAAGTCTAGTCCAATACAGGATAAAAGATTTAAGCTTCTTTTATTTCCACAAGTTTTCTTTTAATTTCCTCAAGTTAAAACTTGATGCAACTAGGCCATATCAAAGGGCAAAGTTCCAAACACAAATTATTACTAAAATCCAATAAAAACAATTTAAAATGGAATTGGAATATAATATAGAATTTGATATATCCAGGGGTGGGGTTCAAATTTTTTAACAACCGGTTCTGTGGGTGTGGCTTAGTTGGTGGACATGGCTTGGTGGTCATGTGACTGGGTGGACGTGGCTTTGTGGTCATGTTATTGGCCAACTCAATATCACTCACATCGAGGCACACATCTCTTTGCCTAGCCTTTCATGACTGTGGGAACGCTGCAACAGTCGTAAGTGTGAATAATGGTCATAAGTCACTTTTTTCAGTGCCATTGTAACTTTGAGTGGTCACTCCACACAATCAAAGTACCAGCAAAGAAGGGGAAAAGAACTCCAAAGACGTTCCTGAGACAGGAAGTCTAGTCCTGCCAAGAATGTAATAAGGGTTGACAGAGAGGCAGTTTCTCTAAGCAACACCAGAATGTTTCCTTCCTGCCTTCCTTACAGGATTAGGCCAGTAATTTCTTCTAACAACCGGTTCTCTGAACTGCTTAGAATGTTAACAATCGGTTCTAGTGAATAGGTGCGAACTGGATAGAATCCCACCCCTGTATTTAGCTAAGAATGAAGCAATAGGTTACAACTTCTTAGTTGTAATTTAATTTACAATCACTAACTTACAATCACAGTGCTTGAGCAAAATAGTTCAGTTGAGATCAGCATATGCGGAGCTGATTGGGGTAGACCATTGGAGTGATTCTGAATAGGATAATTTTATCTTATTTTATCTA
This sequence comes from Pseudonaja textilis, assembly GCF_049901715.1. NCBI lineage: Eukaryota > Metazoa > Chordata > Lepidosauria > Squamata > Elapidae > Pseudonaja > Pseudonaja textilis. The sequence continues at coordinate 46,050,473 of NC_141997.1, forward strand.
TCTATATCTTAAATTATTATATTTTATTCCAATTTCATTTTAAATTGTATTTTATTCCAATTCCATTTAATTTTTTTTTTTTAATTCCATAAAAAAATGTGTTTTGAACTCTGCACTTTGACGTGGCCTATGGGCAAACTAAACTCAAATTAAAACTAGACAGAAATATATATTTAAAATATATCAACTTGATCTTTTCATTTTTTTTTAACATTTTGCCCTTGTTTCTTTCTACAATTTTAAAGACAAAAGTAAAACTTCCAGGAAAGTATACTTAGCTGAAAAGTTTATTTTAACAATCTGTCTCGGCAGTATCAGGGCTTTTGAGTTGTAGAATATTGTTGCTTTATCTGTTTGCCTGGCATGTTGCCTCAGATGTCAAGAAAATGTAATGAAATGCAAATGGTTCAGAATGATTTTTGTCAACTAAAATACTCATTTCACTCAGTTTCAAACTTAGGTCGTGATGACACATCGTTAGAAAGTTGGAAGATGTTATTTGAATGACAACTATTATTCATCTGCTCCCCATCCTGTACCATTTATTCCCTATTCTAAGCTTACAATTTAAAATTATATATCCGAAAAGGGTAGCAAGGATGTTAAGAAAAAATGTTTCCATTCCCTGAATATATAGCTAAATATAAGGGACTTTTATACAAAAGAAGTGGGCGCTATTAGGTTGATTTGAAGAAGGCAGATGCTTAAATCTTTCAATTTGTTTGGCGCTTGCTTTTAGAAGTAGTTTATCAAGATGTTCTTTTGGAATAGTTTTATTGGCTTTCCAGTCTAGCCTACAAGTGTATGAGTTTCTGGAGCTCCAAAGAAAAAAGGGTCTTTTCTGGGTGCAGCTAAGGACTGCCATGTGCTATGGTCCATATAAAAAAAGAGATAAAGGAATTCCTTCACTGTCCAAAGACATTTTGGTGATCATGTGGCCAGCATGACATCATGGAGCACTGTTACCTTCCCATTAAAATGGTACCTATTTATCTACTTGCATTTGTATGCTTTTAAGCTGCTAGGTTAGCAGGAGCCAGGACAAGGATAGGAGCTCACCCCATTGGGGCACCCGGATCTCAAACCTGGACTGCTGGCTTTCCAGATGACAAGCTTAAGGCCTTAACCACTGAGCCACTGCACTGCCCATATGGTCAATATAGCAGGCGCCTTAATCATTTCCCAAGTCCTGCTAGCTCTATATGATCTGCATGGAGGAGCAATACTGATGAATTATTTTCCAGCTTTGAAACTAGTCCAAGTTTGAAGTAGTATTTTTTGCTTGTTTATATTAAGTCTTATTGTGGAAGAAAGGGAGGAGGGAGGGAGGAAAGGAGGAAGGGAGGAGAAATAAGTTGGGGGTGAGGGAAGAAGGAAGGAAGGAAGGGAAAATAGGTTGGGGAAAGAAAGAAGGGAGGGAAGGAAGGAGGGAGGGAGGAAGGAAAGAAGGAAGGAAGGGGAAATAGGCTAGGAGGAAAGGGGGGAGAGAGGGGGAAGAAGGGAGGGAGGGATGGGGGGAAGGAAGAAGGAAGGAAGGAAGGAAGGAAGGAAGGGAAGAAAGAAAGAAAGAAAGAAAGAAAGAAAGAAAGAAAGAAAGAAAGAAAGAAAGAAAGAAAGAAAGAAAGAAAGAAAGAAAGAAAGAAAGAAAGAATTTGATCTCTGGATGATAACCCTTCCCACTGATAGAGTTGAAGAGGTGAAGGAAAATGGAAATATTTATGTCACCACTTTTGGTGGTCAGGTTAGAGTGATCTGTATAAGATGGAGAGGTTGATTTATCTAAATGTAGGCTATAAATGAGTCTATAATTAACTTATGATTGATATTACAGTTAGAAATTACAGGATTTGGTATTCAAAATTCCATCTTTCCACAAAGTAAAGTAGCTATATCCTTATTTTTATAAGAATAAGAGCAAAGTTACGTAGGGGACCAGAAACTCTCTTAACCCAACCTCCATTCTTGTTCCCTAGAGAAATCTAGCAACTGTACTGTGCTATTTCCTGAATTCAAGCTTTCAACATAATAAGTACTTTACCAATTAGATAGCAGTTTTATTCTAGCGGAGGGGGGGAAAAGAATATTATGTTAAAGAAATACATCTTTGCATTGCAGCAAAGCTAAGCCTGTCATGAGGTTTAAGACATTAAATTACTTGGTAAGCCTGTCTTAAAATACTTTCCATATAAGAAAAATCCTTTTGGAGAATTAACAGATTCCACAATTGTGCATTAGCTAACCTGCAATTAATAATGAAAGCCCTTGGATTCAGTGAATCATGAAGCACCATCTCTAGATGTGAAAACATGGTGAAGAAGTACATATTGATCAGGAAATTATTTTTTCCCTAACAACCTAACACACAACAGATGCTGTTGCTAAGTAGAATCACTTTTAATTGGATGCAAGATTGCATCTTTCTCTGATAGTTGTCACAACAGCCAGAAGTACACACACAGTCTTCATTAGGTTGTTATTAAAACAATAAATGCATGGAAACTGTAGACCAGGGGTCTTCATACTTGACAGTTTTAACACTTGTGGACTTCAACTCCTAGAATTCTTCCTCCGGTCATGTCAGCTCAGGAATTCTGGGAGTTGAAGTCCACAAGTCTTAAACTTGCCAAGTTTGAAGACCCTTGCTCTAGACTAAAAAGAGAATAACTTTCAGCCCTTTCTGTAAATTGTTTTGGATAAAAAGATGCAAGAAACTTAAACATGGATTATACATTGAATCATACTTGATAGATACTCAGCAATTGATTGAATTTTTTCATCACAGCTTCTTAGCTTTTCTCTAATCAATTACTTCATAGAAGTTCCTGAAATTTTATGTACATGTTTACTCACTTTTAAGAAGATGTCTGGCAGATGCTTAATTGCAGGTAAAGCTGTGATCAAAATCACTTGGGAGTATATGTGTGTGTGTGTGTGTGTGTGTGTGTGTGTGTGTGTGTGTGTATCTATATATGTGTATCCATATGTGTGTGTGTATGTATGTATGTGTGTATATGTATATGTATATATATGTGTGTATGTGTATATTATATATATATATATATATATATATATATATATATATATATATATATATATATATATATATATATATATAAAGATCATTCAAGAAGCAGTATATTTCAAGATCCTGAAGATTCATCTTGTATGCACACCATAACTACCAACCTAAAAAGTTCCCACACTGCAGGGAGATTGTATGCAGGACTATTCTTCTTAGAAACAATAGACTAGAATATCAGAATTGGAAGGTACCTTGGAGGTCTTCTAGTCCAACCCCACTACTTAAGCAGGAAACCCTAACCATTTCAGACAAATGGTTGTCCAATCTCTTCTTAAAATCTTCCATTGTTGGAGAATTCACAACTTCTGATTCCTCTGGTTAATTGTTCTCAAAGTCAGGAAATTTCTCCTTAGTTCTAAGTTGCTTCTCTCCTTGAGAAGTGTCCCTCCGTTGCTGCTTGTCCTGCCCTCAGGTGCTTTGGAGAAGAGCTTGACTCCCTTTTCTTTGTGGCAGCCCCACAAAAAGTTCATCCTTGATGAACATAAGATTATAAGAAAGGCAGTATTTCCTATGAATTTCCAGCAAATTAAAAAAAAAAAACCCAACACCTGTATCTCCTTGATACCAGGATGAAATCAGCCAGGAAATCTCAGCAGTGAAGAAATTACAAGACTTCCCTTGGAGCTTAGCCAACTGCACCCACAGAAATTTTCTACTGGACCAATGATCTCTGATCGATGTGGATGTAACCTACCATTTCTAAGTGGTTTCGCCATCACAAAAACCTTTTCAATCTGTGAAAATGTTCTTTTTCAACACAATTACACCCAATGTTCTGTCAATGTAGGTTTCTCTTTTAAAAAAAAAATCTTCTGTGAATTTCGTCTTATTTCAAGGAGGATTTAAGAAATAACAGGTTTTCATATGCGCTTTTTTGTCTAAATCGTTTAGAAGAGCCAGATTGGTCTAGTGATCAATAGCAATAGCAATAGCAATAGCACTTAGACATATACTGCTTCACAGTACTTTACAGCCCTCTCTAAACAGTTTAGAGATGGCCTCTTGCCCCCAACAATCTGGATCCTCATTTTACTCACCTCGGAAGGATGGAAGACTGAGTGAGCCTGGTGAGATTTGAACTGCCAAATTGCAGGCAACCAGCAGTCAACAGAAGTAGCCTGCAATACTGCACTCTAACCAATGTGCCACCATGACTCATCAAGGCAGCAGACTAGAAGCAAAGAGACTGAATTGCAATCTCACTTAAGGCATAAACAATAACTGGGTGACTTTGAGCCAGTCATTCTCTTTCAGCCCACAATGTCAGGCTCAGTTGACAAGCTGGTCAGTTAATTCCTGTTACAATCAATGTATCAACCCTTGGTTTATTGCAGGAAAAAATAGTGGTTCATGAACGTGCAGGAAAATACTAGTGTTTTGTTTTATTCATATAAAACAAGAAACTACATATATATATATATATATATATATATATATATATATATATATATATATATATATATATATATATATACATATATATACATATATATACATATATATACATATACATATACATATACATATACATATACATATACATATATATACATATACATATACATATACATATACATATATATTTGTTTCTGAGGTTCTCCGGTATTTGTATGTGGATCTTTGGTTGTTGGGTTTCTCGCGTAGATTCAAAGTGTCTAACCGTTCGATGAAGTCTCATTCATCATCATCATCAACTCTGAAAAGCAAGAGCCAAAGACAGAGGCCTGATGATGATGAATACTTCATATACATATACATATAACAACAAGATCCACATACTAATATATATATATATATATATATATATATATATATATATATATATATATATATATATATATATATATATATATATATATTAGGACTGAGCTCTGCATTGCAAAATTATAAACATGAAAGTGAAAATGATGAGATTTCAAGCCTAGTCAAGGCGGGATATTTTTAATTTTCAGAAAAAGCAAGCAAGCACTTCTCTTCTGAAGTGTGTCCTTGTTTTGAGCTATACTCTTAGATACAGCAGGAAGTTTTTCTTTCTAATTTTCTCATGTACATTTTTTTTTTTTCATTTTTCTTTTTACTAACAGAGGGAATGTTCAGTAAATGATCTGTAACTACAACACTTTCTCTTTAGGTACAGACATCTGCTAAAACACTAAGTGCTTCTACCAAATTCTTTCCTTTTTGTAATTTTCATGTTCTTTCTGAATTATGCCAAACAAACAGAACTGTGTTGTAAAAGGTGATAATTTTCTCATTACAGCGATATATGAAGTTCAAGAAAAGAGATAGGAAAAGATTCTTCTAAGAGCTGTTCCAGAAAGATCCCCTTTCTTATGTAATGCCTGAAGATATTTGGAAGCTGTAGTTTCTCGATGGAAAGCAGGAGGTTGAATTATATATACATTTTAGTGAGCCAATAGAAGAGAATATTTCCAACTCAGAGCAGAACTGTGGAGTTTCTCATATAGCCCAATTTCCTTTAAAGTTTAATTAGTTAGAATAACAAGCTTAAAGTTTCAGTTAAATATGGATTTTCTACCTTTGATTTATTGATTTTTAATTTAATATGGCCACTCACTCCAAAAAACAGAGTTTTATAGATAACCAAATATTAATAAAGATAACAGGCTGTTTGGAGTAGTTATGGATCTACCCAGTTGCTTGTTTTCTTGCTAACCTAGTTTATGAATTAAGTGCAGCATCAGATCTGCAAGGACATTTTCAAAATAAAGGGTTACTTACATTTCAATTTGCCTGAGCTTCAATCTTCTCATATCTGAAATCCATGCTTCTATACTCTTACTTATGTATCATCATTATATATTCATTAATTTTTGTGCAAAAGCTCAAGGTATTACAGAGGTAAGATAAAATTAATGTATGCAGTATATTAACACATAGAACATGGTATTTGCTGATATATACTGTGGGAGTTTTAATCTAATTTCTGGAAAGGTCCGATATGAAAAGCAGCATTTCTAAAAATTACGATCTCCAGAAAAAGACATTCATAGTTTCAAGGACAACCTCATGCATCCTGGACCAAATGTATCTCAAGCAGTAATAACCATTGCATTCACCAGAGGCTTATACAGACAGGGTAAAATTACTATCCTGCGAATGGGGAGCCCTCTGGGTTTCTATATGTTAGCAACAAAGCGATACAAAGAATTTCAAGGCAAAATGACTTTGTTTGAAGTGCAACTATAATGTAGCAGAATCATCAGGGGTATGATGGTAACCAAGGGGAAAACTGTAGAACTGAGACATATGCAGAATTGTGCACAAGCCCATAACAAAATGGGGAGAAAATGTTAGCAGTCTTGAAAAGGGCTTATGTAACAGACCCAGCATATAAAGATATGATGAAATTCCCTCTCTGTCTTCAATTTTCCCATGTAGATGGGAAATGCAGTTAAATTTTTAAATAAAGTTAAATAAAACTTCCAGTGATGAAGTTACTACAACTTCCGAAGGCAAACTGTTCCACTGGTTGATTATTCTCACTGTCCGAAAATTTCTCCTTATTTCCAAGTTGAATCTCTCCTTGTTCAGTTTCCATCCATTATTCCCTATCTGGCCTTCAGGCACTTTGGAAAATAGTTTGACCCCCTTCTCTCTGTGGCAGCCCTTCAAATATTAGAACATTGCTATCGTATCTCCTCTGATCCTTCTCTTCACTAGACTAGCCATGCCCAGTTCCTGCAACGTTCATCATATGTTTTAGCTTCCAGTGCTCTAATCATCTTGATTGCTCTTCTCTGCACTCTTTCTAGAGTCTCAACATCTATTTTATAGACCAAAATTAGGTATGGTCTTACTAAGGCTTTATAAAGTGGTATTAGTACCTCACTTGATCTTGATTGTATCCCTCTGTTAATGCAATTTATGACTGCATTGGCTTTTGGGGGCTGTTGCTGCACACCGCTGGCTTATATTTAACTGGTTGTCCACTAAGACTCTAAGATTCTTCTCACAGTTACTGCTATTAATCCTGGTTTCACCCAGTTTATATGTGTACTTTTGGTTTTTTCTTGCCTAAGTGGGAAACTTTACTTTTCTCTACATTTAATTTCATTTTGATAGATAGGGCCCAGTGTTCAAGTCTGTCAAGATCCATCTTGGATCTTGAGCCTATCATCTAGGGTGTTGGCTATTCCTGCTTAGTATCATCCACAAATTTGGCAAGTTCCTCTTCTATTCCCTCAGATGAGGGAATAGTCATTTATGAAGATATTGAAGAATATTGGGCCTAAGACGGAACCTTGTGGCCCCTTACTGCTTACTTCCCTCCATTAAAAGGACAATTGCCACAACAATTGAAAATACAACGTATTAGTTTAAGGCAGAAAAGTACTATATCAACCGTTGTGTTTCCTTGAAGAGACAGTAGCATCATTGAAAACATTACTGAAGGGATAGAAAAGAAGGGCATTTCCATAACCAGGAACAGAATTGTCATGGCAAATATAATGACTATGTTACATCAGAGCAATATGCAAACCTTAGGTCCATGTGCACAACCAAATCCACAGTCATGATGAGCATTTTCCTAGCAAAATATATAATGTAAGGTACTCATCAGTCTCATTACTGAAGCAGAACTGAGATTTAGAATGAGGAGGCCAATTTATGCTGCCATTTCTTTCTAATGGCTCACGGAGTAGAGGAAAGAAAGCTTTATAATATGGCTGATGAAAAGCGTCTCCATTCTTGGAAAAAAGTGGGGAATTAGAGTAATTTGGAACAAGATGGAAAATGACAGGAGTAACAAAGCAGATACCATGACTAGGAAGAAGAGCTAAGCTAAAAATTGATCTAAAGCCTCTGATTTACAACAGCTTGCGGGGAAAAAAAAATCTAGGGAATGTAAGCAAGAATAATTTGCTGGAGTGATCCCCATCTTTAAGGTATACAGATAATGCTTTTATTCAAGAATCTGTGATTGAATGTGTCCGATGGCGCCCCATTCAAAATCCAAGGAAGAAAAAGAAATAATTAGAGAAAAGGTATCTTTTACTGGAAGTCAAGTGGTAGCACCAAAAGAATTCTGAATCTGAGAAAATGAGCAGGCAAATCACAAAGTGATGGCAACATTCCCTCCCCTAACAGTTCAATTGGCTCATCCAATTAAAAGTTGTGTATAGCATCATGTGGGCATTTCCAGGTGATGATGAGGCCTCTGTCCGTTGACCTTGACATGTTTTGATAAAGAGTTGCTGCTGCGCATAGCATAGGATAGAAGCCTAAGCAAGAATCTTCCCCTACCCCAACTTATACAGTTCTGTTTTGTAACACCTCCAACTCACTTCCCATAACCATGTACCCCCTCCTCCCCCCGCCATTACTTATGACAACTGAAAGATGCAAAGCAAAGGAAGAAAATCTTGAAGGCTGACAGAATGTTTCATTGAATGTTTCATTCATTTAATGTGTTTCCTGCTTATAATCTTTATCTCCCTGATTACTATTGCCTTGGTACAAAACTCAGTCTGTTAATTTGATGCAAATGGTCACCTCCTTCTGTCAAAACTAGCTTATACATTATTAGCCAAACAATACCTCTTTACGGTCTTACTTAGAATTTAATAACTTTTCCTGCGCTATTCTGTGGGAGATTCCCACCAGGAACAGCCTTGAATTTAGCAACACTGTATTTCTAATTTTCCCCACCATCAATTCCTATGTTTTTGCGTGTCTGTGTGATTACCAAAAGTTAAAAAAGGTGGGTTTTTTTTTTATATGTGGCTGGACTTTTGATTCAATTGCCAAAAGAAAGAAGATAGTTCTCCTAAGGTAAAGGCGTCTGTCGAGCGTAAAATTGACATATGTGTAGCCATTTTATTTAGCCCTATATCCTAATCATATATTCCTTTTCTTTCTTTCTCTGTATTGGTAATGGAGGAAGGATGTCGGGGTGGCCACATTCCTAAAATGAGAGGAGGGGTACCAGTGATGGTATTCAGCCGGTTCGCATCAGTTCAGGTGAACCGGGAGCAAGGATTTGGCATGGGTCACCAAACCGGTAGTAAATTCTGGCTGGCCACGCCCCCTACATGGTTGCCTGGTCACCACTGCTTCGCTTGCCCCGACCACCCAATACTCGCTCACCCCGCCCACCTGATGCTTGCGCCTTAAGGTATTTATTTTTTTCCCCTCCTGACAATCAGCTGTTCACACAATCAGCTGTGCCGGGATTCTCCTAGCTTGTCTTACGGTTTCACCCAGGAGGATTCCCTGAGGCCCAGAAGGCCCCAAAATGGAGCAAGGGGGGATACTGTGTGCCTCCTCCAGGCTCCTTTCGTTTTTTCCTGAGCCCCAGAGGAGCCTTCTGGAAGCAAAAAATACCCTCCCAGGAGGCTCGCCTGAGGCCCAGAAGGCCCCCAAAATGACACCCAGTCACATGGCCATGCCCACCAAGCCACGGCCACATAACCGGCAGTCAGAAAGTTTTGAATCTCACCACTGAGTAGGCACAACAGTGAGGATTGTTTCGCTAGGTGACTTTCCTTCCCATGGGAACAGAAGCTGTCCCTGCTGAGACCTGGAGGTGGAGATCGATGACATCAGGCAACGTTGATTTACTGCTATTGGGGACTTTGGGAGGCTGTTTCTACTTTCAATATTATGTGGTGTAATTCCGGTTTCTGTCAGTTCCGGAATTAGAACAGACTTTACCAATTTGATGCTAAATAAAAGAAATTTGTTTTAGAAGATAGACTTTTGCTCATTTCTTTTTAAATGGATTTCATCACTTGGAAACCTGACAGAGTCCCTGTGGATTTTACTCTGCTAGTTGTTGCTGACTCTAAGACAGGGGTGCCAAACTCAATTTCATTGATGGCTGCATCAGGGTTGTATTTGACCTCAAAGGGCTGGGTTGGACCTGGCCAGGATGGGCGTGGCCAGGTTGACGTCACTCATGTCAGGGGTGCCTATGGTGGCCTGAGGGCTCTGCTAGCAAAAATGACTTCCTGTGGTCCTTGCGAGCTCCATTTTTTTGCTGCAATGCTCTCCTGCAACCCTCTGCCAGTAAAAATGGAGTTTGGGAGGGCTTCATGAGCTCCATTTTCATTGGCTGTGGCACCACAGGCCACTCCTTCACTGTGTCCAGTGTAGCCCTGTGGGCCAGATCTAAGCACCCATGGGCCTGATGTGGCCTGCAGGCCTTGAGTTTGACACCCCTGTTCTAAGGGGTGCTGCTCATCCGAAGACATTTCTGTAATCATGTGGCCAGCATAATACCATAGAGCATTATTATCTCCCCAAACTGGTACCCATTTATTTATTCATATTTTCATGCTTTTTAACTGCTCGGTTGGCAGTAGCTGGAGTGAGGGCAGGAGCTTATCTTGTCATCTGGAGCTCAGGTTTCCAACCTGGGCTTCTGCCTTTCCAGCTGACAAACGCAGCATCTTCACCACTGAGCCACCACACTGTTGGTTCTCCTAACCATATGCCTCAAAAGAGCTCAAATGTGGCACTGTGCACATTTCTTTCATTTTTAAAATATCCCATTTGACTGCCAAATAAGACTGGGGACTCCTATTTCTCTTCCAAATTGTGGCTAAAGGGAAGGATCCAAGCAAAAACCACTGTGGGAAGAAATATCCATCTTGTTCAGTTCCAAGATGGGAGAAAGACACTGGAAACATGGAGGCTGATTGGATAGATGGTTTATTGAAGAAGCAGAACCACATGGGTTTATGGTTCTGGGAAGCTGCCAAAACAGAGATTAGAGTGGGTTGTTTTTATACCTTCTTGGGCTTTGCACTTGACTTCCTGTTCCTTGTGCAAAAACACATATTCTATTGACTGTTGTCAGATTCCTATGGGGCCATGTAGGGATTATGTAGGGGTCATAGCTGGCTCTATAGGCAAAAGAGGAAATGACAATCCTAGGTGGTGGTCTGAGCTAAGTTTGGTTGAAGTTTGGACTGCTCCAAGCTGCTTCTAATCTTATCATTCTGCCTTGGTTTCAGAATCTCCTGTCTTGAATGGATTGTCAAATCTGCATTTCTAAAAGGTGGCCTCCTCAGTTTGGTTTCTGAATAGGATGGCTCAATCTTTCTTAATGGGGCACAAACTATCTGCTGGGGCTATTAAGAAAGACTGCTTCTTGCCTTTAAAAAAACATGTTTCTCCATTTCTCATTTAGGGAAATATAATATTCTGCCTTTTAAATGTTCCTCAAAATATTTCATTCTTCTGGGGGGGGCGGGGTTCCTACACCACCAAGTGGCTTCATTAAGGCTTCTACAAGGCCAAGTTAAAAAAAGAAGGACTTTTGAGATGACAGATTAGATCTCCTGCCTTTCTTCTACATGTTTATCCCTGTTCCCCCATGATCTTTAAGCCTTTGATGCTAATGGGAATTATCTCATTTAACCTTTCCCTCAGGTCCCCAATCCCTGATCTGTGGACCGGCACTGGGCCACAGCATACCAGAAACTGGCCCATGCAAGCAAGCAAAGCCTTATCCGTAGGATGCAGGCAACCTGTGAAACCATGACCCCTCCAGTCTGTGGAAAAACCTTTCTCCATGGAACAGGTCTCCGGTGCCCAAAAAGTTGGGGGCTACTGTTTTAAATCATCTATTGTATATAGCTGGATACCCGTGTTTTACAACAAAACTTTGTGATCGGGTTATGCAGGATAAATTTGGTTCATAATCTGTTGGCTCAGTGGTGATCAGTGATTGAAACATATAAGGGAATATTGCTCCCGCCACCTTGAGTCTGGAAGCAGTTCCATAGGTGGAAGGCATAGACATTTTGGTGAGGTACCGATGTTTAGTACTGTAAAGAGCCCCAGGCTGCTCCTGAGTGAAGGAGTGGAATGTCTGCCAGTTTGAACTGAGGTAACGGAATGTGAGGCAACTGGCAGTTGGAACAGAGTTCTTTTCAGGTGGGGAGGGGGAGTAGAACTCCTTAGCATCAGAGAGTGTTAATTACTAAATAAAAATTACTAATAAAATACTAATGATCTGATGATTTTTTTTTTTTTGAAAAATCCTTTCTTAGTGAGCACCTAGCAGCCAAGAGGAACACATGAGCCAAATTTCAATTTGTAGGCTTTACAGTTTTGGAGATTTCGTGATGAGTGAGTGGTACTTGGCTTTTATGTATGTAGATAATTTTACAAGGTATCTTGAAGGGCAGATTAAATGCTTTCCTGTATGGAAAATTTCAGATGCTTCACTTCCAAGACTTCACTAAACCACCAAATCTTCTCCTTGCCAAAACCAGCTTCTTTTCATTTGAATTGCAATGCAGCAGATAGTCCTACAAAACCACAGGGAGAAAACGATGGTGTTGTATTGCATCTTTTGGAAAATATGTTTCTTCTCTGCAAACTTCAGCAGTCCAACTAATGAGTTCAGCATTTAAACTCTGTTATTTAATAGTTCTGGGGGATTCAGCAGTTCTACTCTTTCCCCACTACTAACTTATAACTTACTCATCGTATCACGCAGCCAGCCATCACTGAAATGAAATACAACTTGCCCTTCTTTCTTGTGTGGTTGGATGAATCCAGAAGATATTGTAAGTTGCTAGTGAGGAAAGGATTTGGTCTGTCTCCATCATGCAATTCATCTTAAACTTAAAGGCAACGCTCACCACAGCCATTTACAAAGATATTTGTAAATGATATTTACAAAATAGCATTGCTTAGCTCAGAATAAAAAATAGAAAGTATGGGAGCTGTACCTTACATCAGTCTGCTGGATCAATAAATGAATCTACAAAAGGCCTATCAATATCTAAAGAATGTACAGCAGACCACTGAGTGATGCATACTCCATTGCTTTCTACAAATCATACTCCATTGCAATGCATACTCCATTGCTTTCTACAAATCAGAGTGAATATACCAAGTCACACTGGGAATATTGCACCCAGTTTTGGTCACCACGATATATAGAAGATGTTGAGACTCTTGAAAGAGTGTAGAGAAGAGCAACAAAGATGATTAGGGGACTGGAGGCTAAAACATTTGAATGGTTGCGGAAACTGGACATGTCTAGTGTAGTGAAAAGAAAGACTAGGGGTGACATGATGTGATTAACAGTGTTCCAATATTTAACGGGCTTCTACAAAGAAGAAGTCAACCTATTATCCAAAGCACCTGAAGGTAGAACAAGAAGCAAAGGATGGAAACTAATGAAGGAGAAATTTCCTGACAGAACAATTAATCAGTGAAACAACTTGCCTCCAGAAGTTGTGAATGCTCCAACATTGGAGGTTTTTAAAAAGAGATTGGATTATCTTTTGTTTGAAATGGTATAGGGCTTCCTGCCTGAATAGGGGGTTAGACTAGAAGACCTCCAAGGTCCCTTCCAAGTCTGGGTTTTTTTTTTTGTTTGTTATTCATAAAACTGAAAGCTTTTTCAGGATGTGTGTCTAGTGAAGTGCTCAGTGAGAATTCTGTGCTATCTCACAACCGCCCACCACATCTACTGCAAACAGCTTGTGCAGTGTTTCAAGTCAGAATTATTTAGTATAACTTGTTTTACCAGTAAAACTAAAGTCTCCCTTGCGTCCAGTGTGACTCTTGCGGCTGCAGAATAACACAGTTGGAAGGGACCTTGGAGATCATGTAGTCCAACGCTCTGCTCAAGCAGGAGACCCCATACCATGGGTGTCAAGCTCATGGTGTCACATTGCCATATGTATTGTGATGATTTTTCCCTTTGTGGAGCTGGGATGGGTATGGCCTGCATGTGACACATCTGGCCTGCAGGTCACCAGTTTGACACCCCGCCCTATACCACGTCTGACAGATGACTGTCCAATCTCTTCTTGAAAGCTTCCAGTGATGAAGCACCCACAACATCTGAAGGTAAGTGTTCCATTGGATGATTATTCTATCAGAAAATGTTTCCTTATTTCTAGGTTGAATCTCTCCTTGATCAGTTTCCATCCATTATTCCTTGTCTGGCCTTCAGGCACTTTAGAAAATAGCTTGACCCCTTCCTCTCTGTGGCAGCCCCTCAAATATTGGAAGACCACTATCATGTCTCCCCTGGTCCTTCTCTTCACTAGACTAGCCATGCCCAGTTCCTGCAACTGTTCATTGTATGTTTTACCCTCCAGTCCCCTAATCATCTTGGTCACTCTACTCTGAACTTTTTCTAGAGTCTCAACATCTTTTTAATAGTGTGGTGATGAAAACTGGATGCAGGATACTAGGTGTGGTCTTACTAAGGCAGAAGTGTCAAATTTGTGTTGTGACGTTATCATCACGTAATTTTTTCCCCCTTCGCTAAATCAGAGGTGGGCAGGGCCAGTGTGTGACACATCCAGCCTACGGGCAGTGAGTTTGACACCCCTGTACTAAGGCTTTATAGTTGGTATTAGTACATCACATGATTTTGATTCAATTCCTCTGTTAATGCAATTTAGGATTGCATTGGCTTTTTTGGCTGCTGTCACACACTGCTGCCTCATATTTAATTGATTGTCCTCTAAGACCCCAAGATCCCTCTCACAGTTATTGCTATTAAGCTTGGTTTCACCCAACCTACATGTGTATTTTGGGTTTTTCTTGACTAAGTGCAAGACTTTACTTTTCTCTACATTGAATTTCTGGGATTCCCAATGGTCTCTTATGGATGTGCTAAATACATCCAACCCTTCTTGGGTTTTTGATGCTAATCAAACTCAGCCTCGAGCAGCAATTCAGTCAGTGAGTGGTAGTAGGCTCCAGCCAAGAAGAAACTAAAGTCCTACCAGAATTCCAACAGCAGCAGAAGAGGAGGAGGAAGAAAGCAGCAGCTATTTGACTTTGGTTGCTTTCTTCTTTTTCTTTATGGTCTTTAGAAAAGAAAACTCATTTCTCCCCCATTGATTTCCACGTAAGAGAATTAATCTCTAAGGCTCCAAGTCCTTTAAGCTGCCTCTTGGTACTCACCAATCTCTTCTACCTTGAACCTCCCTGCTTTGCATGTCAAACTGCACCTGAATCAACCTAATTAACATAAGTTCTGCTACATGCTAGGAAAGCCTAATAGGGTTATGCTATTAGGAGGAGGGGCTGGACTAATCCGTAAAATTAAAATCTAATAGAAAACGTCCTACTTGGCTCAAGCAAAACTGCCCCAATTTAATCTTGTAACAAAGCAAGGCATTGGACTTGGGGGGAAGGAACAAATTCAGAAGTTAGACTAGCTGTGGGAATGGCCTGTTTCCATCAGATAGGTAAATATCGATTCAATGCATAGCTATTGACGTTCCTGGGAATATCTGATCATCTTTGAAAGTTTTCTTCCCTATCCAACTAAACCAAGCAACATCAGCTGAGAAATCGTTCATTGTTTATTAGGAATACTTTTTTATGAAATACTCTTCCTAGGCATAGATCATTTTTATTCCGATTGCAGACCAGCTGTACAAATAAAAGCATTAAAATAATAATAGACCCAAGGTAATATATTGCAACTAGCGAGGGGCCTGTGGTGGCACAGTGGTTAGAATGCAGTACTGCAGGCTAACTCACTGCAGGAGTTCGATCCTGACTGGCTCAAGGTTGACTCAGAGGTCAGTAAAATGAGGACGCAGATTGTTGGAGGCAAGATGCTGACTCTGTAAACTGCTTAGAGAGGGCTGTAAAGGACTGTGAAGTGGCATGCTTGTCTAAGTGCCATTGCTATGAGCTGTGGTGGTGCAGTGGTTAGAGCACAGTACTGCAGGCTACTTCTGCTGACTGCTGGTTGCCTGAAATTTGGCAGTTCAGATCTCACCAGGCTTAAGGTTGACTCATCCTTTCATCCTTTCGAGGTGGGTAAAATGAGGAACCAAATTGTTGGGGGCAATACTCTGACTCTGTAAACCACTTAGAGAGGGCTGTAAAGCACTGTAAAGTGGTATATAAGTCTAAATGCTATTGCTATTTAAGACATTTCATGATTCCAGAGGGAGTTTATAGCCACTAAGAGCCCACACCTCATCTACTTCTAAAACCTACAGATGGTTTTTCTCTGTACTATTTTTTTATCACTAAATGCAGTTAGTAACATTCACTGCTGAAAGTAACTTCATAATCTACCTCTAAAATGTCAGAAATGTTAGATGTAGAGTGAAGAAACAAATTGTATTATGAATTGGAAAAAAAAATCTACTGAACACCTATGACGTTTCCTAAAAGCAATAATAATAATAATAATAATAATAATAATAATAATAATAATAATAATAATAATAATAATAATGTTTATTTGTCAAGCATGATATCTGTAATGATTAGATTACAGATATAATTAGAACATGATTATGATTATATGAAATGGGTACAAATAAAAGAAGACATTAGGACAGGGACAGTAGGCATGTTAGTGCGCTTATGCACTGCCCTTACAGACCTCTTAGGAATGGAGTGAGGTCAATAGTAGACAGTTTTAGGTTAATGTTTTGGGGTGGTTTGGGAAGAAACCACAGAGTCAGGTAGTGCATTCCAGGCATTGACAACTCTGTTGCTGAAGTTGTATTTTCTGCAGTCAAGTTTGGAGCAGTTAAGTTTGTATCTATTGTGTGCTTGTGTACTGTTCTGGTTGAAGCTTAAGTAGTCATTGACAGGTAGGATATTGTAGCAGATAATTTTATGTACTACATTTAGGTCAGACTGAAGGCAATGTAGTTCTTGGTTGTCTAAGAATTTCAAGTCTGGTGGCATAAGGTATTCTGTTGCAAGCATATAGAGAATATAGGCGATAAATGAATCAATGAATGTTGTGTAACCTAAAATAAAAGATTCACTAAACTGATAAACGCATGAACCAAGTTAATCAAGTCAACCTCTCTTCTGGTTCTATAATGATTTGTGAAAACATATATTTAGGAATATTTCCTAATACAATCAGTCAAATGCATTGTTTCCTCCTTGTATTGTAATCTCCTATCGCTTCCAAAGTCATGCTTAGTTTCCTATTAAGTTTCTTTAGCATTGCAACCTAATTGATTTAATGGAATTGAAATATGCACAAATTGTCCTTGTAGTTATATTTTTGCCTGACTTTTGTGTTTCTATGCCAGGGGCTGTTTATGCATAATATATAGAGACCTGTTCCACTTTTTTTAAAAAAAAGCAATGTGCAGTTCTGGATTTGCCCTCTGTTTAAAATATGCACAATTAAACTGTGTTGCATTGCATAATTCAGTCTGAGTGTGGTTGTCAGGGTGAAAGGCAAGGGGTTTAGGAGGTCTCTGAACCATTAATTCTTTAATAAGTTACTCAACTATTCTTTGGGTTTCTGAGTTTTATGGGCAGGTATTATTCACATCACTTTGAAGCACTCTTCATAATCACAAAAGCTAGACATCTGCTTCAACTTGAACTTTCCCTGAATAGTGGAAGAAACCACACTAAATGTAACGTGATATAATACAATGCAGTGCAACATGCACACCATAGTGTAATGCTGCCTTGGAAAAAAAGTAAGAAAGAAATGGAGATTTAGCTAAACAGAAAA
Organism: Pseudonaja textilis; assembly: GCF_049901715.1. Classification (NCBI taxonomy): domain Eukaryota; kingdom Metazoa; phylum Chordata; class Lepidosauria; order Squamata; family Elapidae; genus Pseudonaja; species Pseudonaja textilis. The sequence goes on from NC_141997.1 coordinate 46,068,022, forward strand.
GAATTACACCCAAGAGGAATGTGGGATGTTTGTAATGAGTGCAATACTCTGCTAATTCTATTCTGTGGGTGAGGCACATCGACTTATTTCAGCCCTAGAAAATGCTGAATGTGTTATCATTGTTTTGCAAAGCCTACATTACATTCCCTTGGAGCTCATTCACGTATTACATTTCCTGCAGTTTTCTCCAAGAAATTTTCCCATTTAATGCCTACCTGCATCTAGTCAAAGCAGGTAAACATTACAAATGATCGACCGATCATATAGGCTCCTTCTTCCCTTCATTATTATTATCAACATTGTCAACATTGCCGTCATCCAGCAAATTATTCTTTCGTAAGATGTCTCAATGTTTGTCTCAAAATTTCCCAAGGGAGTCTATAACTTTGCCCAAACTGATTTCTTCCAAAAGACTTTGCTGGTTCTTTCATCCTGCAACTGAATAACAGAATAACACAGCTGGAAGAGACATTGGAGGTCTTCTAATCCAACCCCCACCCAACCCCCCACCCCGCGTAGGCAGGAAACCCTACACCACTTCGGACAAATGGTTATCCAACATCTTCTTAAAACCTTCCAGTGTTGGAACATTTACAATTTCTGAAGGAAAGTTGTTCCACTGATTAATTATTCTAACCATCAGGAAATTTCTCCTTAGTTCTAGGTTGCTTCTCTCTTTGATTAGTTTCCACCCATCGCTTCTTGTCCTGCCTTCAGGGGCTTTGGAGAATACACATGGGTTCCATTCCATTATTTTACTGAATAGCAACTTCCTATCAATTTTATGTACATTTTCCTGGTGAAACTTTCTGATGATAATTTCTGATGTACCCTCAAACCTCAAACTTTCTGGTGTTTGAAGACAGGGGTATTTTTTTGTCTGTCTTCATTTTTAGTAGGCTAAACTTAAACCTAGGCCTTGATTTTTTTTTTAATTCTCCATCATTGAGATTCATAGATGTAAACCTGTCTAAGAACTTGTAATATCTCTGCCTGCTTTAATTGACAAGCTTTTTTGATTGATGTTTGATTAATTTCCATCCATTGCTTTTTGTCCTGCCCTCAGGTACTTTGCAGAATAGTTAGATCCTTTGTTCTTTATGACAGCCCCTCAAATATTGAAACACTCTTATCTATTATGCTATTTGTCTAACATTTGTTGACAACATGAAGGGAAGGGCTGTTTTCTGGATTTGAAGAAATCATGATTCACCAACTGGACTTATTTTTGCTCACAATTATTATATAACCACCCTCAATCTTCTCTGAGACTGCTAATAGGCACGTCTCTACTTGTCTATCAAAATAGCATGCAAACACACATACAGCAGAAGATTCAAGAATCTGTTAGGCTTAATTACAATATGAAAGGTACTCATTATTAAAATACATTTGCAAAACATTTCTGGACCATTTTAAGGAAAATGATTTCCCAAAGCCTGAACAAACACCTCTTTTAAAGATCCACTGTGAATTTGTTTTCCCAGCTCCAAGGCAAATAAAAATCAGTTTTGTTTGAGAGAATCATTTTGGATCTACAGGTAGTTAATAAATAATCAGTTCTCAAGGGGGCTTTAGGACATCAAGAGAGGTTATAGCAAGAACTTCTAAATTTTTGTAGGTACCTATGAAGGTTAGGAGAAGTAATGTTCAGAGTTTCCAGTTTGGGGGGATGTGATATATATATTTTACTTACTGAACTCCCATCAGATGTGTATATATGTTGAGGTACATAAATGTGGAATAATACATGCATGGATATTTTTTATTCTTCTGATTATTGAATGTACCATGTATACCTGCTTACCTTCAACCAAGGTAGCATGAACAATTAGGCATTAGGCATTGCAATTGTAAGTTTGGGTACTACATTTTTGGGTACTACATTTGTTTGGGTACTACATTTTTTTCTCAGTGCGGTCCAATAAAGTAATTTGCTAACTGAATCTGCTTGGCTTCTATGCCTTGCCAATAAATCTTAAAGAACTCCAATCTTATTTTTTTCTCTAAAAAACACTAGAACCCCACTCCTGGAGAGCTTATGCAAGATGTTTGGTCTTTCTGGAGTGACTATTCCCACAAATGTTATGATCTCCATTTTATTGCCACATTTCAACCGCTTTTTGTCATTTCTGTTTCGTGGCAATTGCCTTCAGTAAGTATGATGCTAAAAGATATGCTTACCACTCATCATAGGAATATGTCAAACATAAAAGAATAGTTCCACATGTGAAGGTCCAATTAGGTGGTTTATTGCCTACACTCAGGAATGTTCTCCAACACCTGCTTGGAGTTAGAAAGGGATCAATGGAAATCAGGGTGGACATTGGATTTGGTTAGATTGTGACTACATAGAGATTCTAGGCTGATACCTCTTTTAACTTCACCTCTCTGCCATTCCTTCTCCTACAGAATGCAGTTCACTGTTAAAATCAAACAGTAGTATTATCCTACTAGTAGTATTGAAATAGGCTGGATGGATGGAGAGCAATCAGTCCTAACATTTTCAGGCATCTTCTCATAGCCTTTATTTCCTTTAACATCTAAACATTTTTATTTATTTATTTAGCTTTTGAACACCCATAGTCCAAAGAGATATTAAAACCTGTGAAAGCTATGAAATAATTAACAAGTGAGAGCAGCATATGAGCAGCTGGCTTCAAAACCAACAAACCACCAGAGACTAAATAAATGTTGGAGATGTCAGTCCACCCTAACAAAAACTAGCAGACTTCTGTGTGGAGAACATTAATAACAGTGGGTGCAGAACAGTCAAGGCACATGAGACAAAATAGAAAACTGAATCCCAGACTTAATTATAAAACAAATCTAGCTTTTGACTGCCCAACTAAACATTTTGAAACTTCATCCAGGTACATTTGATTTCAGCATGAATCTGGGAAATAAAACATGTCTTCTCTTGGGAGGACAATAGTCACAACCCAGGACTTTTGATCAGCTCTTTCAGCAGTGACAGTCAAAAAAATATTGAACAGTTAAATCTACTTGAAAGGATTTACACCGGGTTGCAAAACTAATACAGTATTTTAATGCCTTACGTGCTCTTAGGAACTTTTTTTTCAGAGCTGTTCAGGGTCTCCTGCTCCTGGCAGTTTAATTTATGTCTCCCACTACTGGTATCTTGTAAGTAGTGAAATGGAAGCCCGTGTCTTCCAGATGGTTCATTTCCAATGTTTCTACCAAAAGGTTTGGCTGATGATTGAAATGAGCAGTCCTCTGCATTTAGTCTTTTCCTGTAGTGTAGACACACTCTCCTTTAAGCCTATTCATAAACATGCATAATAGTTATTCTGTATGGAAAACCCATTATGTTTTACATTGCCTCAGAAATGTCTGGCGATGTAATTGATATACAAAATGAAACTTAAACCACAGTGACATAAACTCAGACAACTATCCCGAGCTGATAGATTCAACATGATCCTTGAACTCTGAATTGCATTAAAGTGCCATACAATTACTAGAAAGAACGTTCAAAGCAATAAAATAACCTGAACTAATTTTGGAACTTCTGAGTCTTTAAAAGTATACCACAGATGGTTCACACACACACACACACACACACACACACAATTACCCCTGTGTCTTCAAGAGCCATTCCTACTATCTTACACCCCAATAACTCATAAATATGGTTCTAATTTAAGCATCGTGCATTATATTACAAATGCAATAGTGTATAAATCCTGGTGGCATAATTTGAGGACGCACCCCTTATAAATCCACCTCACTTCTAAGAGAGATGGAAAATATTTCTATTACTAATGGGATTTCAGTTCCATTTAAATCTTCAAAAGCACAGATTGTCTCCCAGAGTTGTTAAAATAAAGCTCACAAAAAGATTGAAGAAAGCAACTATGAGGTGTTGGGCTAAGCACCTCCTTTATGACATGGCTTGTACATCAATTTGCCCTTGCTTATAAAATGGTGAAAATATACAATGATTACTCCAGGCATGTTTTATTTGGATGGACCTCATAGGTTCTTTCCTTCAACCACTTGAATACCTGGACATTTTAGGTATGCTAATTGGGAGCCAAAGACTAATGGCCAATTTTGAAGGCAGCTAAATACATCATCATGTAACTGCCAAGTTATAGAAAGCCCATGCTTTGGCCAGGAGAGAATGAATTCCAGGTTGTCTGAATAACAAAGAACATAATACATTTCCTATTCAAAATCAATCTTCAAATGTAGCTTCAAATTCACAGTGCACTTAAAGACTAAAGGACAACACTATTCTGAATGTTTCTCCCAACTCCAGATTTAAAGAAGTTTAATCTTTACATCTTCAGATTAAATGCTTCATTTTCCCGCCAGTTTAGTTAGTGCTTTGTGAATTTGAAGCAAGAAGAATAAACTGCTTTGCATTCATTTTTATGAACTTCTAATAGATGCAATTTTCTATCCCCTTTTCCTAATGTAACTGCAGTTTTTGTAAACAATTTTTATTTGAACTAAGAATGTTTTGTACATATTTTCCCACAAGACATTTATTTTGTGCAGACACACACAGAGAGATTCAATTTCCAACTTATCCTTGACAAAAACATGATCCTTTTGGCAAAAAAAAAATGTATCAAAAATTCTGGTAAAAGCTAATTCAAGTTTATTTTTTATTTCAAGAATCATGACAATGGATGTGAAAGAGAAAGATAATACAGAAGTAGACTATTGGGAACAATACGAATATCACTCTTACATCACATGATTTAAGGAAATTGTACTTTTTCTTGTTAGAAGATGTTTGGCAGGAGCAGAGTGGTTTCCTTAATTTTTGCATTTAAGTTTCTTTAAACTAAACATCCCCATTATTGAACAACAATATGTCCGATGTTAAGGATTGATTCATAATCTGGATTACCTCAAAAGGGCATGAAGTAATCAATACATTAAGAACATCGATATAGTTTTCATCAAAAGCCTAGGTTTTCGTGCATCTGAAAACAAATGTTTTCGGTTTTGTTTTCTAATCAACTTTTTCAGTAACAGGTATTCAAAATCACCTTCCTGTCACAGATAGTAGTGTATTTCCCTCATTTATTTTTGGAATGTTTATTACTTTTTTTATAGAATGCCCATCTTTGCCAATAAAACACATGGTTAAAATAACACAATATAAAAGCTATAAGGCACCAGAGAATTAAATTATTGTCATTATCACTGTGACATGAATAGCAGTATTTTTTGTGAACTTATAGCTGCTGTTACAGTATCTTCTTACTGGGAAAATCTCTTTTGTACACAGAATCATCTTTCTTTCAGCTTTATTGAGCTGAAAAGGAGATTTGTTCTCTTATAATACTGAATTTCTCTCCCTCTCTCTCTCCCTCTCTTTCTCTCTCTCTCTCCCCCCCTCTCTCCACACACACACACATTAATCTATCTCTATCTATCTATCTATCTATCTATCTATCTATCTATCTATCAATCATCTATCGTGCTTTGGGAAGAAGCTATAAAATATATAAATAAAATAAGACCTTTGTAGCACTTTACTTAATTGGCCCAGAGGGATAAGTTATTGTATGTTGGAAGATGTTTTTGATCTAAAGATGTTATGTTTTATGCCAATAGTTCTCTGTTAGGTATAACATTTAGTTCTGTTTTCTGGTGTTCATCGTTAATGACATTGCAGCTGGCAGTTTGCATCATTTCAGAGTTAAATTTACCAATTTTTTGGGGGGGTGGGGGGTGGGGGAGCTAATTTCGAATTCTTCTTTACAATACATCTCATTGGCTTTATGAAATCTTTGAGCAATAAGGGCCTTTAGCAGAGAGTTCTTACTGCGTTGAGAACGTATTAGGCCTGCCAGTATTTTGAGGTTCATCGGAGAAAGAGGTAACTGAGAATTACACCTTTAATTTGCGCAGATAATGTTCCAGGACCACTTTGTATGACTCATAAAGATATGTTAAATTACAATCAAGCCATACGGAAGTATATTTATCTGAATTTCTTGCCTGCAACAAGCTCCAGGCTTACAAAGTAATCCTCATAATGAGATAAAAGTTGCAAGACAGGTCACCATAAAAAATAATAGTAGTACTCGTTACAGAGATGGGATTCAAAAGGTTCATGTTTCTTCCTCCTGGTTTCTAATTTGTCTTATTGCAATATAATTTTTCAAAATAACTTTCCCATTTCCTATTTACATAGATTCTAGTGGCAGGGGGATTTTATTAGATTATCTAGATCCATAATGCAGTAGCACTGGATTTTGTTAAAATACATACCCTGCCTTTCTAAGCTAGTTGCCTATTCAAGATGATTCGTTCTATAACTTAGGGTGGGGTTTTTTTCAGTTAGTTTTTTAGATTTGTATCCTGATTTTTTTTTTAAGTAGTCATGGTTAATAAAGAACAACAGGCACAAAGATTTTTGTTTTACTTCTATTATTTGGGCGCTTCATCACTGGAGATTTTTAAGAAGAGATTGGACAGCCACTTGTCAAAAATGGTATAGAGTCTCTTGCCAGAACAGAGGGCTGGACTAGAAGACCTCCAAGCTCCCTTTCAGCTCTATGCTATGCTATGCTATGCTATGCTAGGCTAGGCTAGGCTAGGCTAGGCTAGGCTAGGCTAGGCTATGCCTTGCCATGCCATGCCATGCCATTCCATTCCATGCCATGCCATTCCTAATTCAATCAAAGGTCTAAATTTTAGGGTTCTTGATTTTCTCTGAGCTTGCTCCTCTTCTTACAGGTATTTCATTATCATGGCAGGTAACATCAACAATGTAATATGAAGTGGGTTTTTGTACTATTATATCCAGCAGCTTATCCTGTTATTACATTTAATTGGGCATTTAATTACTCCTGCTTATCAGGGTGATGGATAATAGATTTGTGTTAAGAAGGATCTGATTTTTAGAGTTGATTGTACCCTATGACTATCATTAAGTGTTGTACGTTATGATTTTTGATTCTTAATGAATGTACCTTTTCTTTATGTATACTGAGAGTATTTACACCAAGACAAATTCCTTGTGTGTCCAATCACACTTGGCCAATAAAGTATTCTATTCTATTCTGTTCTGTTCTGTTCTGTTCTGTTCTGTTCTGTTCTGTTCTGTTCTGTTCTAGTCTAGTCTAGTCTATTCTAAGGATCTGTTTGGGCTGTTTGATCATTTTTTCGAACTTTTGTTGTTCTTTCTGAATGGCTTACAAATGAATTTCACTTCTTTATATCTGTTGATGATTGATTTGATGGTGTCAAGCTTCAAAAATTTCCTTTTCATTCTTGATCTAAAATGTCTGCAGTTCCTCCGTTAAAATTGTGGTGGGAATTGTCTTGGCATTGTAAAATTGAATATTGCCATCATGTCTTCTGACTGCCAATTGATACTGAGGGATACATTCTGTCAATCTTCTACCCATTTGTCCTACAAACTGGCTTTCACAACCCTTACATTGTATATTATAAATGATGTTGTCATCTTCTTTGGCTACCAGATTTCTGGGTTTGTTTCAGATGCTTTGGAAGGATTTTGTAGGTTTGTGTACTACAAAGATGTCAAAGGATTCTTCTACCTGTTGTGGTTTTAGAGATGTTTTTGAGGTATGAAAGAGTTATCTTATTCTTGGGCGATAATAAATGTGATCATAGATGTCGTGAATAGATGCTTTTTAATGAAACTAAAGGCAGTTATAGATCTTCAAGATTCTTAAAATGAGTCCTTCATACTCCATCCATACCACCAAACCTATGGTTTTGTGGTTCACTGGCAACAGGTGCAGATGGCTAAGGGCTCGGAAAGCGAGGACTCAGATGAGGGGCCTGCATGTGATGCAGGGATGGGGCCAGGACCATCAGGGAGTGGATTGCTGCCTTTGGAGATTGTGGAGGCTGGCAACCAGTGATGAAGAGGACCTGGAGGAGCCCTTGCCCAGCATGCAGGGTTGCTCGAAGGAAAAAACAGCTACAGCAGTATGGGTGACTCGGGAGTAAGGCTGCAATGACCCCTCCCTGTGGAGATAAAAGCCAGCTGAGAAACGGGAGTTCTTTGCAGAAGGCAAAGAACTTTTATACTCAAGCCTGGTGGACGTTAGGAATATCTGAATTGGTGTTTGAAAATTCTTTGTGTTTGGATTATTGCTGAGTAACTTTATCTGGTGTCCTTGGTAGCCTTGCAAAACCTTAGCAAGGCTCTTTCTTATCAGAGCTAATTGGTTTGAAGCAGCCTTTTCCCCTTGAAGGAATGGGATTTGTAAAGAAACATTAAAAGGTTGTGCTGTTACCTTTGTCTTGTGTTTGCTTCCTTGGAACGAGGTTTGGGTCAGAACAGGTGCTAACATCTGGCCTTACTCAACTCACAATTGCTGAGAGGCAAAATAATGATGTTTATGGAGATTCTCAATTACCCAGGTCATGGTGGATCCAAAGATTTTTTTTTTTCGAAAGGCAACTAGACTTCCTTGTTTTCTTTCCTTATTTTTCATTTAAAAACATTTTGCTTCCCATCCAAAAAGCCTTTTCAATTCTTTCAAGAATTGAAGAAGCTTCTTGGATGAGAAGCAAAACATTTTCAAAGAAAAAAACCAAGAAAGTCTAGTTCTGTTTTGGAAAAAAAAAAACACGTTTAGGACAAAAAAAATGAGCCCCTTGTGAGGACGCTAAAAGTCGTTCAAGTAGACACAGTTCACATTGTAATGAACAGCATCAAACAGAACAGGATAAATCAAATACAACAAAAACGACAAAAAAGTTATATATATATATATATATATATATATATATATATATATATTACTTTTTATAATTAATATATATAATATATTAATATATATAATTAATATCCCTGCCAAAACTTTGCTTCAAAGTGAAAAAGGAAGGGGAAAACATTTTAAGGAGAGTTGCCATCAAACGTCAATCAAAAAATCGTCTCAAATAAAGCAGGCAGAGATATGATAAGTTCTTAGGCAGGTTTACATCTATGAATCTCAATGACAGAGAATTTAAAAATCAAGGCCTAAGTTTAAGTTTACCCCCAAAAAAAAAAATGAAGACAGACAAAAAACACCTGTCTTCAAACACCAGAAATTTTGGGGTTTGAGGATACATCAGAAATTCTCCTCAGAAAGTTTCACCAGGAAAATGTACATAAAATTGATAGGGAGTTGCTATTCAGTAAAATAATGGGATGGAACCCATGTGTATTCTCCAAAGCCCCTGAAGGCAGGACAAGAAGCGATGGGTGGAAACTAATCAAAGAGAGAAGCAACCTAGAACTAAGGAGAGATTTCCTGACAGAATAATTAATCAGTAGAACAACTTTCCTCCAGTGCTCCAATACTGGAAGTTTTTAAGAAGAAATGGATAACTATTTGTCTGAAATTCTATAGGGTTTCCTGCCTAAGCAGAGGGTTAGACTAGAAGACCTCCAAGGATATTGGACCTCTGATATTTTAGTCTATTATTTTCTAAGAAGAATGGCCTTGCATACCATCTCCCTGCAGTGTGGGAACTTTTTAGGCTGGTAGTTATGGTGTGCATACAAGATGCATCTTCAGGATCTTGACATATACTGCTTCTTAAATTATATACATACATGTAATTATCTTTATATAGAAACACACACACACACACACACTCCCAAGTGATATATATGCATTCAAAATATTCTGTTCTATTCTACTCTACTCTACTCTACTCTACTCTACTCTACTCTACTCTACTCTACTCTATATATACTATATTGGCACTTTACATGCTAGCATTTTATATTTTAATACATTGATCCAAATTTGATGGGATGATCCAGTTTTCCAGGTTCTTTTTTTTTCCAGTTTTTGAGTCAAGTGAATAGTTTTAAAGCTGCAATTGCATTATTCTCTTTTGATTATCTCAAATAACATTTCCATCCCAAACCGTACCAAGTTTTTGCAGATATTTTATGATGCATGCAGTAATGACTCTGAGACAATAAATATGGCATTTGACTCCCTGAATATATTAAAGCAGAAAACTAGTGTAATAGCTTAGTTGATTGACTTCAGAACCTGCTGTAGCTTCCAAAAACAAGCAAATTCACAGGCAGGAACTAGAAAATAGTTATCAGTATGTATCATGCAGGAAGAGACAGCATTGGTGAAAGAATAACAAGTTTCTGCTCTCATGTGCTAAATGTCGAAAAGAATGTGTTTCTATCACTAGCCAAGTGTCCTTTGTGGATGCAAAAAAACTTTGAAAAAAGACCCATGTAGAAATTAATTGGCTTTTTCACAATGGCATTTGATATTTGATTATTAGTAGGTTATAACAAAGTTTCTGCTCTGACTGGACAAACCAAATTACATTTGCTTGTTTTTCAATTAATGAACCAAGAAAAACACACACAATCACAAGGTTAATTTAAATTTGTTCTGCCCTCTGGTCTTTATTTCACCTTTCATCCTTCTTGGAACTCTGTCTACAGGAAGCAAATTGGGAGCAGTGATGTGAACCTGCACAGTCACTAGGAACTAGGATAACTTGGATCTAGAGGATTTAGGAAATCTATTTTCCTCCTTTCTTCCTAGTATGTGGGTAGATTTTTGTAAATATTGCTTTGGTGGTTGTGTTCTGACTCTTTGTCTCGACAAAACCCCTTTTTATGACGCTAATGGGAATTTCTATCATTCACATCCAGCAAAGCAAACAGTCTTTCAAGGGTGAATTATAACCACAGAACTTATCAGGCTTGGAGAACTGCCAGGCCAATATCTTCCAAGTGCAACACTGTACAAGAAAATACTTGGCAAGGAGTCTCTGAGTATCTCGAACAAATCTTCACACTAATTAAACAAACTAATTGTCTCCTGCAAAACCCCACTCCCTTTTCACTCCTCTTTATTCTCCATGGGAGGGTCCATTCACCATCCACCTATGCCTTTACTCCCAAGTTGACCCTTGTTCTTTAACTGTTCCCTGGCAGCTCTGTGCATGCACACATCAGAAACTGGCTCCAGCTGTTCTTCTTCCCCATTGATCTCTGACTCTGAAGGCAGCTGATAAATCTCAGGTGGCCCTGGCCCCATTTCTGCCTCCAATGCAGAGCACTCATCAGAGCAGGACTCCAGAATTGGTCCATATTCCTCCCCAACCTTTTCACCATCTGAATCTGCTGCCAGTTCCGCTGGCCACTGGTGGGCCACAACAGGTTGCATGACATGTAACTTGTTAGTCCTGTCTGACCCTTGGTGTTATTTATGGGTTCACCGTTGGGAGACCTGAAGGATAAGGTTGGGGAAAGATCATCCTGCTCAAGCTGCACCTGTGTGGCTCATAAGAGTCAACACTGACTTGATGGCGCATAACTAATCATTCAATTTAAAATTTCAGACAGATGAAACAAATTTAGTGTGTTGGCCCCCATGCTACTACAACATTATCATCTCTGATCCCCTAGCACATGCAATTTCTGATTAATAAAATTCCCTTTCATTTACCAGACTGTTTGCTGAATGTTTAAAACTAAAATTAATTCTTTCCCAGGCATGATTCTCACACGGTTCAAATCTTTAGCAAAAATTATTTAACTAAATAATTCTGGAACGCCTTCAGTAATTTCGACCACACTTGGTACACAGATGCCTTACCCTCCAGAAACAATACTGTGGGGGTAAAACACCCCTAACACCCCTTGGTGTGTGTGTGTGCGTGTGCGCGCGCACGCCTTAAAATGGTTTCCACTGTACAGCACAGCGGACTTGCCATTGTAAGAGCTTTACAGTACTCCACAAGGGGGCTCCCCCTCAGCCCTCCAAGGAAACATCAGGAGATTGGCCAAGTGCAATCAAAAAAATAAAACCCAACACACACACCCATGAGGAGTGGAATAGAACACTTGCAACACTGCACGAGAGACCGTACAACAGCGTGAATCCCGACTACATGATTTTCCTGTCTAATGCAGGATTGGGACAAATAAATACCCGGCTAACTCTCGGTTATCGGCTAGTTGACAAAAAAGGGATGCTTTCACAAAAATTCCAGCAATCAAATTAATATCTTTGAAGAACCATCACACGCCCACCTACAGGCAGACTTTCTAATTTTATGACTAACAGTCTTCCTACAATTTGGTGAAGAAACGTCCTCACTAGCAACAGGGAAGGTTGCAGTTGGCTATTTACATAATGATCTCCTGAATTTTTATCAGACTTAGCAGCTGATAAGTTCCCTTTTAGTTATCACCTAATGCAAAACTTGTACAACTTCCTTCGGAGAGAAGAATGTGTTGACTACACAAAAGTAGCATTTTTGTGATGCTCTCAACATGAAGTACAATCTCTAGAGAAATGTTTTTTTTCTCCTTTATTGGATGCTTTAGCAAAGGCAGGCAAGCAACCATCTACCTGGGTTCTTTTAATTTGGATTCCTATCTTAAGTAGCAAGTGGGTTTTGAGCCCTTAATGATCCTTTCCTATTCTACATATTTTTTTTAAAAAAAATCTTACCTTACTATGACCCAAACTGTCAGGCAGGTGGAATCTCCAGTTAAGTTGATTTATTGAGCATACCTGTAAACAAGAATCTAGCCAGAATAACAGAATGACAAAGTATGAAGGAGGTTTGGAGATCATCTAGTCCAACCCCTTTGCTATATCATTTCAGACAAATGGTTGTCCAATCTGTTCTTTAAAACTTTGGATATTGGACCATTCACAACTTCTGGAATTCACAACTTCTAGTCAAGCATTCACAGCTTCTAGTCCAAGGGTGTCAAACTCGATTTCATTGAGGGCTGCATCAGGGTTGGGTTTGACCTCAGGGGCTGGGTGGGCGTGGCCAGGGTGGGCATGGCCAGCTTGACATCAGTCATGTTGGGGAGCACTACTCCTAAGCTCCGTTTTGAGCTGCGATGGTGTCCTGCAGTGCTGTGCCGTCGAAAATGGAGCTTGCGAAGGCCACACATAACCCTCCTGAGCTCTGTTTTCACTGGCAGAGGTACCATGGGCCAAACCTAAGCACCCCATGGGCTTTGAGTTTGACACCCCTGCTATAGTCAACTAAGAGCATTAAATTGGAACTAGATAAGAGATCACAGAATTTAAAAGGAGTTGGGTTTGGATTACTTTGGAGAACATAAAGAACATAAATAATGGTTGCTGGAACTGGATATGTCTAGTGTTATGAAAAGAAGGACTAGGGATGACATGATAGTAGTGTTCGGATATCTCAGGGGCTGCCCCAAAGAAGAGGGAGTCAAGCTACTCTCCAAAGCACCTGAGGGCAGGACAAGAAGCAATGGGTGGAAACTAATCAAGGAGAGAAGCAACTTAGAACCAAGGAGAAATTTCCTGATAGGTAGAACAATTAATCATTGGAACAACTTGCCTCCAGAAGTTGTGAATTCTCCAACCCTGGAAGTTTTTAACAAGAGATTGGACAACCACTTGTCTGAAGTGGTGTACGGTTTCCTTACTAAGCAGGGGGTTGGACTAGAATACCTTCAAGGTCCCTTCCAACTCTGTTATTCTATTCTATTCTATTCTATTCTATTCTATTCTATTCTATTCTATTCTATTCTATTCTATTCTATTGCAATGTCTTAAGCCTTTCCTAAACATAACAGCTCCAGGCTGATTCCTCTCTTGACTCCACCCCCTAGACTCTGCCTTTCCTGCCAATTTTTTATACATATATATTGTTCAAAGGGGGGGGGGGGGGGGGGGGGGGGGGGGGGGGGGGGGGGGGGGGGGGGGGGGGGGGGGGGGGGGGGGGGGGGGGGGGGGGGGGGGGGGGGGGGGGGGGGGGGGGGGGGGGGGGGGGGGGGGGGGGGGGGGGGGGGGGGGGGGGGGGGGGGGGGGGGGGGGGGGGGGGGGGGGGGGGGGGGGGTGGGGGGGGGGGGGGGGGGTGTTTTGGGGGTGGGGGGGGGGGGGGGGGGGGGGGGGGGGGGGTGGGGGGGGGGGGGGGGGGGGGGGGGGGGGGGGGGGGGGGGGGGGGGGGGGGGGGGGGGGGGGGGGGGGGGGGGGGGGGGGGGGGGGTAAAATTGAAAATTTCTTGGCCACCTAATGTATACTTATATACGTATATATCACTTTTAATGATTTGGTGCCTGGGTGTAGATACGCAAATGATTTCCTTGCTCCTATCAGCAATTCAATCTTCCAGATCAGTATTCGGAAGTTCCTTCATTGAGTTAAGTTTGTAAGAAGCAAGTGTCTCAGCTAATCTCTTTTCAACAGAACTGTTATGAATTTGTCACTTGAGCTTTATACTAATGTAAGTGGGAGCTAGCCCAAGACTTCCCACATTGTACGTTAGGCACAGATATTAAATTAAAGATATTAAAGATAATGTTTCACTTATGAAAACTGGACCCTTTTATGCTTGTTCTACTGACTACTTACTTATCACTGTAAATATGAGAGAGATAAGGGTAAAGCAGACATAACATTTTGATTTCCAATATTACCCAGATTAGACAAAACATGCTCCACATTCAGCCTCTAAGATCAAGGAAGAATTACAGTATTTGACTGTCTTCAACCATTTTTCATTAGTTTTAACATGAAAGAAAGTATATATGGCCACCAAAATCACTTAATCACGAAGTCTTTCTGCTTTCCAAACCTTCTAAGGCATATCATTTGCCTTGGAAGATTTGGAAAGCTGAAAAACTTCTGGTTTGCTGATGATACTATGATTTCATCATGGAGAGGCTTTTAAAAAATAAATAAATAACCCTTTCTATTTTGCATACCCTTTTCAAAAAATCACTGCGGTAGCTATCCTGTCCAGTGTTAACTTTGTTCTTGATGTACTTCCCATAATCAAGTAATGTCAGAACAGAACTCACTTTTTGCAGTATGTTTTATGTAGTTGTACCTTTCTACAGCCAATAGTTCCTTACAATCAGCAAGGAGTTGTGTAGTAGGTGCAAGGAAATATGAAAGAGCCTTGGAAGGATTCCAGATTTACAGGAATTAGCCTAATGAAAACAGTAGAAACCAATTAATTCCTGGCTAGCACAGTATGCGTCTATATTTATACACATGGAAAGTGTGTTAAAGCTAACATTTCTGGCCTGCAATAATACACTAGCACTTGCTGGAAAAGGTATCTCCTTGGTGCCATCTAGTGGTTATCTGGTAGTTTGCAACTCAGATGTGGTATCCTAATGCATGTGCATTTGGGTATCAGACAATACTATTGTGATGGAATGTAGTCAGGAGTCAAAGGAGGGAAAAGCTCTTTTCCAAGGGCATAGAGGGAATAGAACTTGGAATGTCTGGCAGACAGAAAATGAGCAAAATGTACTTGCAGTTAAAATCTCTAGCAGTTTATAGCTATTGCAGAAAATTGCTTTAGTCTGGCAAGATTCTGTTTGTAGGTAAACAATAAAGAAACTATTCAGAAGTAATTCTATTTGTCATTATTGGTTCTTTGGGTCTTTGTACCCATCTATTTATCATTTATCATACCAAAGAATTGAGGCCTTTGAATTGTGGTGCAGGAGAAGACTCCTTGGACCACAAGGTGATCAAACTGGTCAGTCTTAGAGGAGATCAACCCTGACTGCTCTTTAGAAGGCCAGATCCTGAAGATGAAACCCAAATACTTTGGCCACATAATGAGAAGGAAGACTCACTGGAGAAGAGCCTAATGCTGGGAACAGTTGAGGGCAAAAGAAGAAGGGAATGACAGAGAATGAAGTGGCTGTATAGAGTCACTGTAGCAGTAAGTGTGAACTTAAATGGACTCTAGAGGATGGTAGAGGACAGGAAGGCCTGGAGGAATGTTGTCCATGGGGTTGTGATGGGTCAGACATGACTTTGTGACTAACAACAACATTTATCATTTATCCATCATCTATCCTGAAGTTGTTGTGGGTGACTTAATGTCAATCTGGCTGAAGCCATCTTTTGCTGCCTCATAGTTTCCACAAACCCTGAGAGGGGGAATGGTGGGGGAAAGTAGATAGATCGGGCAACAGTCAAAACAAAAAGTTTTCCTGTGGGAACCAAGGTCATCTCAACAAGTGGCTGCTGTAGAAGGAGGGACCAAGAAGCCTGCTAGCTATATTCATTGGACAACATGACCGGTGACATCTGGGAGGGGGAACTTTTGCTCTTTTAATTAGGTAAAAACTGCAGAAACTTTTAGAGTTGGTTTTCACCAGCTGTGTCAATATGATGTATCCAATAAATATGTTCTTTGTGGAATCTACCTGCCTTGGAATTCTGCTTTTGATAGGCTCATTACTCGGAATGCTGACAGTTTTCTTGGGCATCAAGGATGGATGGATGAATGGATGGATGGATGGATGGATGGATGGATGGATGGATGGATAGATGTATGTATGTATGTGTGTATGTATGTATGTATGTATGTATGTATGTATGTATGCATGTATGGATAGATGGATGGATGGACAGAGAGAGACAGAGAGATGTGAACGAAATGCCCCCATTTCAACTGCTCAGAAAGTGATGTCTTCCAAATAACTTGGCCCAACTCTCTGAGGGC